>NC_136905.1:77873691-77961191 GCF_949606895.1 Notothenia rossii | reverse complement strand
ATGTGTGAATAAGGAAATTGACTTTTGGTGAACAATAATCTAAGTTTTTCATTTAAGGTTTCATGATTTTATATGGCAGAAAAATCTTACACACATTGTTGGAAAAGGAAAATATATATATGTTTATCTTGTCAAGAAGGTTTTCATGCACAGCACAAGGTATTGGACTTTTGGTATAGAATAAAAAAGTAAAATATAAAAGGGGACCACAAAAGTCAAGAATCATGAATATGGATTCACAGTCAAATAAAAGATATCCATTTTATTAAAGAATTAAATAATAAGCCAAACACACGCATCTAATGCCATTGGTATATTATTATAAATATGAAAGTAAAAGTAGGAAGCACACATAGAAACGAGAGAATCAGCTAACAAAAAGATACAAAAATAGAAAAATTAAATAATTTATCCAAACCGGCCACTTCATATGTAAAAAAGGAGCTGTTTACATAATTTACCCAATCTTTCAGATCTTGAGCTTTAATTATTTTCCAAATGCCTCACAATATGTCTGGAGGCTGTAATCACACTGACCAAAATAACAGAAAAGGCACATTTTTACATGTTTGGATTTGACCCTATAGCCGTTAATGTTTCCATCATTTTGCACTTATAGATTATTTATGGAGTAGCTGCAATTCATTGTTTTGGGATATTTTTGTTGAATTACTTCATGATGATGATGATGATGGAGAACATGTATTCTTAAACAATTTATCACTGAAAGATTACCGAAAGGATATTGAGGATCCATTTCGTTATTTTTTTTGTATTGTATAAAACCAAAAAGACACCGGAGACCACTTTGGATATTGTTACTACGCAAGGACAAGTACTTGAAGTGGTTGCCTGTTATAAATACCTTGGTATCTGGCTTGATGATTTTCGCTCTTTTAAACTTCAGGTTGATAATCTGCTTAGAAAGCTAAGGGTGAAGCTAGGTTTCTTTTTCAGAAACAAGTCCTGTTTCTCACTTGAGGCCAGGAAAAGGCTCTGTGACCTTTTTACCTGTGCTGGACTATGGTGATTTGATCTATATGAATGCACCTGCCCATTACCTGATCAAGTTAGATGCCGCCTATCACAGCGCTCTGAGATTTGTGACTAACTGTAAAGTATTAACCCATCACTGTACCCTGTATGCAAGGGCAGGTTTGCCTTCACTAACTGTACGGAGGCTCAGTCACTGGTACATTTTCATCTAAAGCCATGTTGGGTAAACTACCCTCTAAGCTCCTCTAACTTGGAACAGTCTGCAAAAGGAATGGAAGCTGAGGAATTTGGTTCCACTAAATGTTTTTAAAGCTCGGATAGATGCTATGCAATCGGATACTGTTGGTACCTGTAAATGTCGTTAGGTATGTAAATTGTAATCCCTGTAACTATATTGTACTGTATGATGTCCTTTTTTATTTTTCTGTTGTTTTATGTTTGTATGTCTTCATGTCGAACCTACTTGCAGCAGGTCTCCCTTGAAAAAGAGATTGACGATCTCAATGGGATTCACCTGCTTAAATAAAGGTTTGAAATGAAATGAACATTTCTTTGTAAGGAATTTAGATCTAGAACTGGACTAAAGATTTTGTCAATCATGTATGAAATTAATTAATTTAATTAATTAATAACATATATCGTTTGGAATTCCCTAAAATTGATTTAAGTGATGAAATTTGATTACATGCAGATCTTAGTAAACACCCGTCATGAGTCTCCTTTCCTCAGAGGTGGATTTCTGACCAACAGATGGCGTCAAATACAAGCTTTTTTAGATTGAACTGAGCGTTTCTCTGCTTTATATACATGTTATATATCACAACTTTAGACACTCATTTTGATGTAATCTCAGTATTATTCAGTAAAGGACAGTAAATAAGAATATTCACTAAAGTAATTTGTACAAAAGTTTGAACTAATTGCTGATCATTGTGCTACTTTATACCCTTATTGCACTTTATTTCAAAGGGAACTTTTTACGCTTATGCCAGCTTTAGTCACTTTGTATATTCAGATGATTCGTAGAATTTATTGTTGTAGATTAAGCTGGCAGTTTATATAGTCCTCAAAATCAAAACCACCTCAGCTGCGACGTTAAAGTGTTGAGTGAGTAAGATTTCATTAAATGGAGGACTTTTTTTGCTGCTTCTGGAATTAATGTAGAACAACTGCTGCATCACCTGGTTTTGAAGTTAAATAAAATCCTTGTTTTAACATTGTATTTTTGAGAAACACAATCAGGTAACTTAAATTGCAAGTAGCCTATTGTATTTACACATTTTGCATTGGTGTAGGGTTCATATGAAAACAGTATACACTCAAAATATTAAGGAGATAATAGGCCTAATAAAAAAATTGCACACAAAATGTTTACAAGCACTATACAAATAAACTACAATTAAAAAAAGCTGTGCAGTATTTCTGAATGGTCTCTATTTTAGATATATTGTTTGTGGGTATGAATATGAAGTGCAGCTCGTTGCTGGATGATTGACAGCTGCCGGGGTCAGCGCGCGGCTCTTTCCCACATGGCCCTCAGCCGCAGTTTAGCAGATAATTAAAATATAAATCGGACAAAGACCACTAAGACGCTGCTTAAGGGTTACAAAGGGAGAGCCCACATCCCCAGAGCTGGTAAACCTACACCGTATTATTGAACCGCAGAAGAAAAACACGCCGCGGTCTCCTGCCAGCTGTTACCCGCAAGTGTTGGTGCGTGCAGGAGCCGCGAGACGCGCTACACACCGCGGGAGACACGCCTCGTTCAGGGGCCGTGGGAGGTAAGGGAATCCTACAGTTTACTGCACATGAGATTTATTGGTCAAGTGGATACTTACAAGCAGTTTCACTCGAGTTTATGTTGTATTTACACACACAGAAGAATTTAACAGGAAGATAGACATTTCTGTAAAATAAGATCCAAAATAAGATTAGGCCTAAATAGATAATTGATAACATAGAATGGGGGAAGAAAACTCAATAAACAATAATACTACAGAAATCAGTTCCCCCGCAACCTGCAAATATTCATCATCACACACTTCAAAGGCCGAACAAGGTCTCTTTTCTATTTATTTGCAAGTATTGTCATTTTTCACATACATTTGAGTAGATTATTTTGACAAAATGCTGACGAAATAGTTGTAATGTAATACAGGCAGCTTTGTAATGCAGAGTTTGTTCTTTGAGAGTGAAGTTTGTCTCTTAATGTGTATCCAACAATGTACACTGACCACTGTAGTATTCTTTTAAAGCTTACATTGAATGCAATATGGCGATATTTGAAAAATACAAAATTAAACTATCCTGCAACTTGGTTACGTTTATTCTGGTTGTACTCTGTTGCTTAAACTGCTTTTAAGATCAACTTAAAACTACATTTCCCTGGCTGCATCCAACCTCATCTTGGTAGTTGAAGCTTTTAAAATGGTCTAACTGCACCTGAATGCAGCATGCAAGGCAGGCTGCTGCTCTGAGGAGCTGCATTTGCTTTGGGCACTGAATGCATCTTCTCCTGGGCTGTTAAAGAAGAATAACACTTAAATACCTTCACTGAAACATCTTCTCTTGACTTGTGCAGTTTTTTACAATTCTAAAACCCCGCTTTAAGTGAAAGTGCTACGAAAAGAATTTAAACACCTGAAATAAAGCACTGAGCTTTTACTGCATGTTTCATTGAGACTTCTTATTACGTAAGAAGCTTTTGCAAAACTTTTGTATAATTTACAGCTGTTCTTTATGAGTTGCCTGTCCAGATAAAAACTCATTAAGGTCCTTCAGACATCGGATCTTCTCCACACAGTCTAAATATTTGGATTTACATAAAGCCCAGTGACACCAGTATCAGCAGTACTCCCTTCAGGAACAGCTGCTGGTGAGCAGTGGTGTGACGGACAGGAGGGTCTGGGATCATACTGCGTTATACTGACCACCCCATGAGGGGGAAAGTGATTATGACCTTCATAAAGGGAGGATTTGAATTTGAATTACTGTCATTTAATATACACACTTTTCGGTTTAACCCATCTGTAACATTTCTAGAAGTCTAAAAAGAATAAAACTAATCTACATATTGTGTAGAGTTGTGTACTTCATCATCTCACATTTTTCAGAGTGTGTCGTCTACCAGAAGCTGTCAAACATTTAAGCTACATTTTGAATTGAATGAAGGATTTTAAGTGATCAGAGAAACAAGCTAATGTATGCGACAGCCAAGATGCAGCAAAAAACATCGATTTTAGCATTCAACAATGGAACATTTTTATTATTCTACGTTTCTGAAACTAATATCCTGCAGGCACTTAATTTATTTGAATGCAGGGTCCCTGTCCAATGGTGAAAACCTGTTAAAGTGCTTTAACATGTTTTCTGGGAATCACCTTCAAGTTGAAAGACATGATATAGTGCCATTAATGCAACCCTGCTTGCTAGAAAACTATTTTTTATGTGCACTACAGAATGCAGCTGGTGTCCTTAATAATTGTTCACCCTCTCCCTTCAGGTCCACAGTGAAGAAAAGCACCTTTACCAGAACTCATTCCACCAAAAAGCCAATGTAAACTACCTGATGCAGATAATAAATACTTTAATCTTTTGAGTTTTAAATGGCTTCTCGCTGAGTTAAGTTTTAAACACATCTGTTGACATATTGTGATGTGCGGTGTGTTTACTGGCAGCCACAGCTGTTTGTTGGGCCCCATGAATCAGAGTCGGTGTGAGTGCCACGAATATGAGTACAGGAGCATTTCATTAAGTTCATCAGGGTGAGAAAGTGAGCCCTGATTAGGTTTCTAATTGCCCAGTTTAAACTCTAAGTAGGCCATTTGCACTGTGGTGCATCTCAGAGCCTCGTCTCTCTGTTTCTCTTGGCTCCACAGAAAGTGTGTGTGTGTGGCAGCTGCTGGCCCTTCATTGTCTAGCAGAGTGTGTGTTTATAAGTGTGTGTGTGTATATTCATCTTACATGAGGATTATGTGGTTATGTAACAGCTGTTCTGATATGAATCTGAGAGCCTGATGAGGGGATGATTGGCAGCTTGGCTCTGGAAATAGATGAGGAATCTCTCTTTGAAGAGGCCCCGAGCTTTCTATAGAAATGTCCCTCTCGTCTGCATGATTGGCGGGGATACTATCGTAATTAGACAGATTAGTTTGTAAATAAAAAAACATTTCAGGCCCTCATTTAGAGCCTGTTAGATGCCTTTATGGCTCTCAAATTGGTTTTGTCTCTTGTGTGATTAGAGGACGTCGAGGGATGTTAAGTGACCTCATGTTGGTCTGCCGTGCATTAGAAAATAATAGGAAATATGGCTCTAGGAAAAAGATACAATCTCTTCAGAAGGCCTGTTAGTGGCTTTAATTGTGTCACATGATATTTCGCATTACATTTGTAGATGTTAAAAATGTAAGAGAAAATAAGAATTGAACAAATGCTGAGACAAATAATCAGAGGTAATATATAAAACAAAAATAGGAATATAAATTAAAATTTAAACCATACAAGAGTAAGAGAAAGGCATAAGTGGCAGTGGTTTCATTCATGATAACAATTTACACAAGAAAAACATGATTAATTAATAGCACTTATTAAAATATAAATATAGGATATATATTTTACAAAATAAATTGCATACAAACTATTTTTCTTTATATACGATTAAAATCCTGTTGAAGTCAACCTATTTGTTCAGCTTCTAAAACAAAGTGTACAATGTGTGTTTTGAGTCAAGCTGTTGCTGTCTGTGCTGCCCAACAGAGGGCGCTGTAGGCCTCAGCTGGAGTCTGTGTAACATGTCTGACCACAAACTGGAGAGCTGTGTTTACAGAAACTGCTGCTGGTCCGTAAAGGCCTCAATGGTTTAGTGGAAAGAAAAACATTCCTGAGTATTGCTGCATTATGAGACACCAAGACCAAAACACCGAGCTTCTAGTTGTTATGCTCCAAATACCTGGAAGAATCTATTGTCCCTTCTTTTAAATCAAGGCTGGATCATTTTCAGTTTGCCTCTTCTCACATACTATTAAATCAAAATATTATGAATTTCTTAACCGGCACTGTATATTTCATTCTGTATATTATATTTGAATATCTTTTGTTTAATAACCGCTCTTTTGCACCATCTCTTGATTTAAATTAATGTCTTACTTGATAGAGAATTTAATCTACTTCATACATAGAGAATAATACTGATACTCTGCACGGGGGTTTATAGCTACTTACAACTCTTATCCATATTAAGGCTTTCACATGTATACACTACAATGCTTTGTATGCCTTATGTGAAGCTCAAATGGTCTTGTAGCTGCAATGTACATGTAAACCTGAGAATGCCTCTGGAGAAAAAGATGAAGAGAAAAAAACAGAAACACTTTTGTTTTCTTCCAAGTAACCATCAATTATCTTGCCTGCAGGTAAAACCTGAGCGGCCGTCATAATTCATGCAAGGCGTGTCAGCCATTCCTGCACAATCACTGTGTTTTGATTTGCATGGATACAGCACAGAGATCACACCGAGGTCAGAGTTTCTTTTCAAAGTGTACACACAAACACACTTCCCTTAAAAAAGCCTCTTTAAAATGTACCAACGTTCCTCACCACCAAGCACAACATTAAGATGTATTTACTTATGCTCTTTGATGCAAGTTTGGACTTGAGACAACCATGAGATCTGGACTTCCACCAACAACACCTGCTTCATCGTTCTGCCAAAGTAGTTGGCATGTTTTCGCATCCAAAACTTCATCTTGGCAGCGCTTGAATATTTCTGTCTATCTTCCAACTCGTATGAATTCTCCAGAACTCAGGGAACATTTATCAGAGAAAAGCTCCTTAAACATTATGATTTATAAGAAGTGAAAAGGGTTTTTTCTTTTTCAGTTCAGGGAAATCACAACCTTTGCTTTGACACCAGCACACACACAAAACTAAATTTACTCTCAAACCTCATTACTGCTTCCACTGAAATTAAAAGGTCCCATGTCACGGCCATTTCTACTGATCATATCTCCATTGTTGAGGTCTACTAGAATAGATTTATATTGTGCAATTTTACAAATTCACATTGGTTTCTCGTACAGCATCTCTGTATAGTATGTGCATCCACTCTCTGTCCTACACGGCTTGTTGGAGCTCCAGCCCCACCTCCCTGTGAGCCCAGTGTGCTCTGATAGGTCAGCTCGCCCACTCTGTTCTGATGAGTCCACCACACCCCGCGCCTCCAAGCGTGGCGCACCTAAAGTGTAAGCGCGCCACAGTTTCACCGCTGCGAGGCTCCACTAGCACACGAGAGTGTGTGTGTGTGAGGAGCTCCACGGATTGGCTCCATTTGGACCAATGGGTCCATTTGGGTATGGTCACGTCACCATACCCAGGAAGAAAACAATGGAAAAAGACAAATCTCCAACGAGGCGTTCTGGGGCAGCATAGACAGGTATTTTCTGTGTTAGAGTTTTACTCGCTACAGGGTGTACTTTGAGGGTCTGCAGACCATTTACATGCATAAAAAGCTTCATAACACACAAGGGGACGGGTAATAACCAGATGCATGACATGGGCCCTTTAACATCATGGACAGATTCCCAATATCTGATTACTGTGAATACATTGGAGAATTTAAATTATATATTGGATGTGTGTGACTTAAACATCATTTATATTGTGCTCCATAAAGTTCTCTCTCATAGAAAAATATGACTGTTAATAATTACAGTACAGTGCTTTTTTTGAATGCAGAACTTTTACTTATACCGAACGTTATTGCTATTTTCAAGTTATAAATACTGTCTTCTTCCGTGCCTGCCAATAAATGCTTTGTGAAACTAAAACATTTTTTGTTTATGATGTTTTCTTGTTGACATAATTTGGTTAAAAATGTGTTCTTATTTGCAATCTCTCTCTATATGAGGAGCCTATATTAAATACTTCTCGGAGGTCAAATAAGCCAACGAGAGGACACAACAGGATACATATTAGTTGAGGTTTGTCAATGAAAATAAGAGAAAGGAGTGAGAGGCAGGAATTTTCAACTGTGGCTGCTTTGTCCCCCACATTTCAGTAAAAAAAAAAACTACCTGCACTTAACACTTCATGGACACTCACATTTGTAAAGTGCCACCCTCTTCTTGGACGTCACTTCAGAGAAGTGTTTACTCTGTCTTTACCTGAGTGGAAAATCTCAAGTGCTGCTGTCAAAATACCCTTAAAAAGAAAGAAAATCCCCGTACTGTTTGCACAAACTGCTCCATAAAGTAATATTTCTCATGTGGGCGGCAGTAAAATGTGTGTTTCTGTGCATGCAAGTCTGAAAAGGATTGGGGTATGAACAGATCCTTTACTTAAGTAAAAGTACCAATACATTTTTATTAAAGTACTGCAATACAAGTAAAAGTTATACTTTACACATTTTCCTTAAATTAAGTACAGAAGCATTGTCATCTAAGCGTACTCTGTGAATTAAAAGTTCAAATAATCATTCTAAAGAAAAATGGCCAATATAATATACTATTATATAATTTTTTTAGATTTTATATTGTTTTGTTTCGTTATATTGTGGCATCAAGTAGCTTCTGTTGTAGACAAGTAAAGTTAGGTTACACATTTTTTATGTTTAGGACCTTCTTTCTTTCCTTTTTAGTTATTATAAATTGGATAATCTTTTCAACCTAAAACAATTAGTCGACTCCTTTTTCAAACCAAACAGACTCAATTAACAAAAAGACGGATCGTACTGCCTCGATTGGTTTGTTTATTATGTGACTTTAGTGAATATGAACCATAGTTTCAAAACACACAATACATCATAAAGAAAAGCAAAGGCTTCAGTTCCCTGTCAGAAAGGTAATATCTGGGATTTAGACCTCATCCCTGCCCCACTCACAACATAACCCAACTGGCCTTGTGTTTTTGCCTTCCTATTTGTTTGTATGAAGAGTGTGTATACCTGTCAATCTGTGTGTTATTACCTGGATAATACCTTGTGTTTCCTCTTAGATTTGTTGCATATGTTCCTCGTGCCATCCTGGTAGATTCCTTTTTTTGCTTTTCCTCTGTTTTGAGTTTACTTGTAACCAGCTTTCCATTTCTTAAAACTTTTTTCTTTTGTTTTTTATACCTGCTGGTTTGTTCTGTGTTCGGGTCCAACTGCCAGCATAATGCCTGAGAGTAAAACACAATGGAAGCATCGTGATTAGACACAGGTGGATAACAAATCAAAATCAGCAGCAATCACAAAAACACAGGAAAACCCAAAGACAGGAAGTGAAACCAGACATTACACAAAGGGTTGTTTTTTACAAAATAAAACAGGAAACAGAAAAAACTATTAACTGAGATCATGACAGTATTTCTACCTAAATGTATTAAAGGGCCCATGTCATGCTTTTCCGGTTATTACCCGTCCCCTTGTGTGTTATGAAGGTTTTTATGCATGTAAACGGTCTGCAGAGTCACAAATCCCTCAAAGTACGACCTGTAGGGAGTAAAACTCTAACACAGAAAAGACCTGTCTATGCTGCCCCAGAACGCCTCGTTGGAGATTTCTCATTTTCCATTGTTTTCTTTCTGGGTTCTGTGACGTGTGAATACCCAAATCAACAACAAATGACCGGATTGGCCCAAATGGACCAATCCGCGGAGCACCTTACACACCAGGATCCCTTGGCTAACTAAAAGCCAGAAACCTGTCCGCTCCTCGAAGCAGCTCAGAGCAGCGGCGAGCAGCAACGAGCCTCGCAACGTCCCGACCAATCTGAGCACACTGGGCTCACAGGGAGGGGGGGCAGGAGCTCCAACAAGCCGTTTAGGACAGAGAGTGAATACCTGGTGTATACACATACTATACAGAGATGATGTATGAGAAACCAATGTGATTTTGGAAATTTGCACGATATAAATCTATTCTAGTAGACCTCAACAATGGAAATATGATCAGTAGAAATGGCCATGAAATGAGACCTTTAAAGCCACCAGACTCCAATGACAAAAAGACTGATTGTACCTCACAGAAAACCAAAGTTATTATTCTGCTTCTGCCTCGATTGGTTTGTTTATTCTGTGACTTTAGTGAATCTGAACCATACATTTAAAACACCCAATTCACAATACACACAATAGATCAGATAAAGCACATATAAAGCCTTCAGTTCCCTGTCAGAAAGGTTATTTCTGGGATTCAGGACTAATTTGTGCCCCACTAACAACATAACCCTGCTGCCTTGTGTGTGTGCCTCATTTGTTTATGTGATTAGTTCAGAGTGTATACATGTCAGTCTGTCTGTGTTCTACCTGGATAGGTATTTTGGTGGATGTTTGCTGTCAAACAAGATTTGTCGTGTTTGTTCCTCAAGCCATCCCGGTATATTCCTTATTTAGTCTCAAGTTGCTTTTCCTCTGTTTTTGCATTATAGCCTCGTCCCTATGTTTGGAGTTTACTTGTAACCAGCTTCCCATTTCTTCAAAATTGCCTTTTGTTTTTTATACATGTTCTACGTTTGGGTCC
Organism: Notothenia rossii; assembly: GCF_949606895.1. Classification (NCBI taxonomy): domain Eukaryota; kingdom Metazoa; phylum Chordata; class Actinopteri; order Perciformes; family Nototheniidae; genus Notothenia; species Notothenia rossii. The sequence continues at coordinate 77,950,699 of NC_136905.1, read as the reverse complement.
AACTGACATAATCCAAGTAAAACACAAGGGGATGCATTGTGATTAGACACAGGTGGATAAAATCAAAATGGTGCCAAACAATCACAGGAAGCATGAAAACCCAAAGACAGGAAGAGAAACCAGACATTACACAGGGATATTGGTTTCTACAAAATAAAAAAAGAAACACAAAAAAACATAAACCCAGATCATGACAGTATTTCTTCCAAAATGTATTCAAGTCAACAGACTCATCAATCCAGTAATTGTCCATATCATAATTTATTGATGCTTAGCTTGATATGTGCTTTAAGTCACTAGATATCCAAAATGTGTGTAGAAATCTAACACATATTTAGTGCCTCACAACACCGCTGAGGTGTTGACAGCTACAGGCAGACTGGAATGCCATTACTATGAGTAAATTAACCAATTAAGTACTTCTAACCTGAACTAATGATCCCTTTCACAGTGTGTCTAGATATGAGGGAAGGTTGTCCACATTCAGCGACAAATTCTTCACTTCATGTAGCCTATTGATTTTCTTGTACTACAACACCAACATCAGCAGCAACATTACCAATTCCTGCCAACAGTAACTTGCAGGCAGACCTAACCTCACATACCCCACCCCCGCTTGTATTGGTACCTTTCACAGCAACATGCACGTCAAGTTAGCTCAGACAGACGAAAGAAAGCAAGTCAACTTGGAACAAAGTCTTTTTCACAATGACAGCTGGGCAGAGGGGGGAAAAAAGGGAGGAAGATGACTACAGACATGCACAATTTATTTGTATGCTTTTACCATTACTATTCTGCTCATGTTTGCAGCCTTTTCAAAACAAATTGCACAGCTCTTTTTACTTTAAACTCAAATATTGTGTGACATATTATGTCATATAACTTGTGACAAACTGAAACTGATTCTGATTGTGATTAAAACAGCTTAATGAATGTACACTAGCAACCACAATAATACTTAAATCCATTAAAGATAAGGCTAATAGTGGTAATGATCATATTTCATAAAGCCAACAATAAAATAATTAAGTACAAAATAAAGAAAATAAAAATAATACAAACTTAAGGTAGCACTGGTAGGGACTTAATATACAGAGTAATTGTAGCATCTGTTTAGGGGATTTACAATATGCAAAAATCTGCTGTCACAATGTCTGTTCCCATGATTTAACATAACGAAACGATCATGTGGAAACACTAACAGGATGTGCTAAATATATATATGAGATGTGGTAAACTTAAAGGTGGTGTAGGTAATTCATTTCAGAAACACTTTTTGTTATCTTCCATGGAATGCTCTTAACATCCCGATAGCAATGAATATATTAAATGCTTCGACAATAAATACATTGAAAAATGTAATCTGTGGAAGCCGTGGCGCTGTAAAAAGCTAGACCAATTATTTTCACCGGCCCGGCTAAAATAACTGGATGGCCTACCTGCCTGTCAGCCTTCCATCTGTGCACAAACTTATCTCGTGCCCTCATTGGTCATGTGCGCGTTGGTGTGTGTTGGAGGAGGGGCTCTGTAAGGAAGTCTGAAGGAAGGGGCAGATTTTTTTCGGCTGCGTACTTTCAAATTCCAGGGCACTCGAGCTGGTTTCTCCATTCTTACCTACCCTACCTCTAACACAGTGGAAAAGAGAATTTGCGGATTTCCCTTCGACCCCCTGCAGAGGCCCTAATCATTATACAATATATAATTATATACTATCACACTCTATTTGTGAAGCACTTTCTGCAGTGCAAAGATAACAATTCAAAGAGGCAATATGCATTGCTTTTAGCTAATATCAGCTCCTAGCCTGCTAACAGTGACAATGCTAACAGTTATACAGCATAATGTCTGATTTCTTAAATTTAATTTGTGAGCTTGTCGTTAGGACATGGGATGTTTTTAACATGTTGGGCGTTGCCGTTTAAGTTGTAAAGTATTGCTAGACAATGATATTGGTGTTAACTATTAAACAAACTAGCAAGCGTATAAGGTTATCCAGGAAGGTAAACTTTACATCAGGAACTTTTATTTTGTGCTGTTTTGGGTGGCCCCTGTGGACAAATGTCAAAGTTTTGCTCCTAGCTAACACCGCCTTGATGCGTAAAGATCTTTATCTGTTTTGTGCATGTGTGTTGTAGACAGCCTATTCAATCGTTATATTGGTATTGGTTTACTTGGAACAAACTATTGTTGAATAATTGTCGGTCATAATGCTAATCATCATCACAGAAAACTTTGCTTGACAAATAACAAATGGTTATGCTAGCTAGATTGAACTATTAGCGAGTGTAGCTTTGTTTTAACCACCAACCGCAAAGTATATTTATGTAATACCATTTATTGTAATGTGTATCATAAATCAAATTGAAATATGTGTCTTAGTGTCTTGTGAAAATGTTAAAGCATGTCAACTTTACACTTTACTACTACCAATTTGTGCACTTCACATACATTCTGGAGAGAAGGGCCAATTAATATATATTGTTTTCTTTTAATCAAATTGTTAATAGTCCAGAAGTGAACTAAACAAGATAAGAGAATGAAATGAACAAGTTGAATGCATATCTAAAAATAGGAATCAGGTTGAACTACCAGCAAGCTACTGCAAAAAAAAATGTAGCTAAACTAGTTTAATTACATTTAGTTCACTATCCCCAGCACTGCTCTCGTAGTGCAGAGGCCTCCCTTAGGGCGTCTGCAATCATGACAGCCAAAAAAGAGGCGAGTTTGACATTCTTTGAGAGGAGGAGTGGACATGCTTTGGTGGAAACATCAGACCCTGAATTCCTGCACAGTGCTCGGGCTATATTCTGTTGTGCATGCAGCCCACATGTGTGGAGTTAAACTTCCTCGTCCTGCAGAAGAAGAAGGAGGATAGAGGGCGTGACGTCGCTGCCCGCAGAGAGGCCCGCACGGTGCAGGAGACCGGGGCAGAGAGGCAGGAAACACCGCAGAGTACACACCGAGCACCGAACAACCGGCAACTTTGCAGAGGAGAAATACAGCCATAATGCGGCACCGCCCGCCGACCCGCCAGCTGATGTGACAGTGCAGACGCAGGGAGGAAGCGGCGGACACCACCACCTCTCCCCGGTTGCCTCGCATTGTCGCGGTTGTCTGGAGAGAGGAGGAGGGAGGGGGGGGACATGTCCTCGCTAACCGTGGAGGAGGACCAGAAATGGTTACCGACACACGTCCAGGTGACTGTGCTGAGAGGCAGGGGCTTACGGGGCAAGGGCAAGCATGGCACCAGCGATGTGTACACCATCATCCAGCTGGCGAAGGAGAAATACTCGACCGGCGTGGCGGAGAAGACCACGGAGCCCGAGTGGAGGGAGGAGTGCTCGTTTGAGCTGCAGCCCGGCGTGCTGCAGGGCGGCGGGCGGAACGGAGGCTGTCCGGCCGGTGCAACCGAGCTGGTACTCATCGTGATGCACCGGGCACATATGGGGATGGACGTGTTCCTGGGACAGGTTGTGATCCAGCTGGATAAGGTCTTCCATGAGAGTAGATGCGTGAAAAACGAGTAAGTTTAGCTGCACATGAATGTCATAGTAATGTGTGTGCATGCTTCTTTCTGGTTTCCCATGTTCATTGAACTCATCAGGGTGTTCTGATCTGCTTTTGTCCTTTTGTTGAGTTGCTACTCAGTTTGTTTTCAGATATAAACACAGCTGGTGCTGCACCAGGGCCCTGCAGACACACCCTCCCTCCTCCCACAAACTATCTGACCACGATTCACCTCACACCAAAAACCTTCTAGAAACATCTATCTCCCCTGCTGCAGGGTGTCTACACTAGGTTGTTTTGTTGTGGGTTGTTGAAATGTGGTTCCCAAATAGATGAGGCTTGATGTAGAGAATCAGGGGGATTAATGCCTGTCCCAATTCCAGGGATTATCTAACAGATTCATGATCCCAGAGCAGCAAGGTATTTTTAGCATAACATGTTGTTTTACAAAAGCCCACCCACCGAAGTTAAGAGCTGATGTGAAGTTAGATGTTGCTACATTGCAACATTGTAATGGAAATCGTCACAAACAAAATGACCACTGGTATATCAACTGCTACTGTTATGTAACGTTGAATTATTAGTGAATGGAAATTAAATGCTTTAATGATGAATAAGAAATCAATTTGACAGAGAACGTCTTGATGAATTTAAGTAAATAGGGGCTGTGTTTAACAAGAGCAAAACTATATGAAAACAACTGTTTACAAACTCAACACACAACTCATGCTGAATAATCCAAGTCTCATTGATACTCAAGAGATACTTTTTTGATGGTGAAGTTTTACTTTAAACATTTGTCAAATCTCAAAGGCAGTTTCCATCAGTTTATGATCAATATGAGTTTTTTAACTCTCAGTTGCTTCTCACAATTCTTTTCATAATTCATTAGGCTTTATAGATTAATCGTTCGGTATATAAAATGTCAGACAATATTGAAAAATGTAATGTATACGTGTTGGATTGTAGGTTTTTGCATTTGTTAGCATAGAAAGCATTGTCTGATTTAGTGGAGAGACTGAAGGCAGACCTGGTGTTTACTCCCGATACATTTAGCTGAAACATTTCCTGCCATCAAACCATAATGAGATGTGGCGGCATTTTGTTTACATTCTCCAAGACGAAGCACAACATCTTGAAAAAGGATAGTTGGGGCTTTTTTGCGCAACTTTAATAAAAGTTTCATACATTTTGTGTTAAACCTGACCTTAACAAAATGTAGACTGAGGCTATTTGCCTTTTTATCCTTTTGGATAATCAGAATACCTTAATTAGTCCCACAGATGGGAAATGTACGTTGTTACAGCAGAAAAAGAACCAAAGACAGCTTAATGTTACATATGTTACATGCCAAATGTAAAGTTGCCAAATTTAGAAATAACTTTTACAGAAAATAACTAAAAGTAATACAACATGAATAGAATCACAAAATCAATTTTAAAGAAGTAATTATAATAGTAATACAAAAAAGCTTTATTTGCAAAACACTTTTCATAATCAGGTACACAATACAAACCTTTTGTATTTCAAACGTCTTTTTTTAATGTGATTTACAAGATCAGATAGTTATCAGATCGGCATTAAAAATATTTGTACGAGTGCCAGAGTATTTTCTGTCCAGCAGTCCAGGATGAGTCAGATTTGGTAGATGATCCAGGACATCCCCCGTCTTTCTGCCACCCTGTACCCTGAATATTTTGGCTTGTCGTGTACACAAACGTTCCACTCTTCCTCTTTAGTTTCCCTGTCCTTTAAGGCAGCTTTCTCTCAGGTAGACGTGTGAATATGATCTGAAAGGAGAAGCAGTCTCCTGTTGGTCACCTGAAGGTTAGAGTTAGTCAGGGATGTTAAGGCGTCAGCAGTTTGTTGTCGTGGTACATTCAGAGTCTCCATGTGGTATTCAGTCAATCTGGGCTGGTCAACACTTCCCAAAGTCAACACTGCTCATGTGTGTTACGTTTTTGAAAAAAATATCACCTCTAGTTTGACAGCAAACATCCACCAAAACATGAACCAGATTTTATGAGAAAATAGTTGTTTTTGTGCTAATTAAGGCTAGTGCTATAGAACGAGATGTTAAAGAGAAAATCTACTATTCAAATTGTGAATTAGCCATCAAACTTGACTTCGATATGATTTTCAGTCTCAAATATCTACGACCTAAAATATATCATGTTTTTTTGTTCTAAAAGCAATCTGCTGAAGCTATACTCTCTACAAAGCTACTAGACCCCATTGACGAAACAGTCGTTTTTCATTACAGTGTTTTGGTAAATCAGTATCTAAAACGGGCAGTTTGTTAAAAATGTGTGATTAGGGTAATTCAGATCTAACCCTAAAACACCAGATCAAGTGTCAAGTGAATGTGTCAACAGCGGCTATTTTTCTGAGCTGAAATCACAAACTTGTTTACCATCTCAAGTAAAAACGGATGATTTGGCTTTTTTCTTTTTGCATCTTTGAGAACTAACTAACTAAGTTTTGCAGTATATTTAAAACAATGTTTTTTCCTCAGAATGATTTATGGTTTTGGGCTATTCCCAGTAACACCTTTAAAGTAAAGCTGTGATTTGTCTGATCGTTTAGCTCTCGCGATAGAGGACGTATAAAAGGTTCTTCAAGGCTGATATTTTGGTTAAGGTGAGCTTTGTTTGCATAGTGATAAAACCTCAAAGGAGGGAAGAATAGCGGCAGTAAAGTGTGATAATAAAAGTGCAATCAATTAGTGGCTGTCTTACTTTTAAAACCAACACACACCTATAAAGCAACATCAAAAGATACTTTACTTACAGATGACCACAATCTCTTTCAAATATGTGTTTTACAGAGACGGAAGTGTCACATTTAGTATTGCAGAGGTTGAGGACGGTGCAACAACTCCTTCACTGCAGTTTCTAATATTTATAAAGCTCTTTAGAGGATGTGGGGGGCGTCACTGTGATGTAGTGCTCATGGTGGTACATTCAGCAAATGGAGATGCGTCAGGTTGAAATGGCTCTTTCTTCTGAACCTCAGACTTGTTTTATTTTCTAATCAGTTTTCACACAGTGTTCCTCTGAATCAGCGTGTTCCAGGCAGTGAAAATGAAGGATGAGGTTCAAATATAGGTTTTGTTAGGTTGGAGGAGATTCATTTTTTTCAGCACGTGATGGTTAAACTAGCGAGGATGTGCCAGAGGTGAAGACTCAAGTTGTGGACCTTGTGACTTTAGCCTCTCGAAAAATGGAAAAACATGAGAGCAAAAGTGTAAGGAAGAATTTAAATGTAATGTTTATCTGCTCTATCAAGAGTTGCGATCGTTAGCATGTACAGCTAACTAGCCTTCTACTTACAGTATTCACTTATTAACTGCTTATAAAACCACATCATTACAAACTGCATATTTGATGCATAGTATTTTCCCACTTTATAGAAGGCACTTAAAGATGCTATCAGATTTTAGGCTAGCGTTAGCAGCTCTAGCTTTTCCTATGTAAGCTAAGCAGACAAAATGGGTTGTTAGAACAAGATAAAAGTCATATCCTTCATTTTATTTCTTGTCATCTTACATGTATAATAAAACCGAAAGAACAAGGCTGTTTATATACAAAATGTCCATTTATTCTACATGATTATCAACTAGTTAGTATGCTGCTATTTTCCTGGGACTTGTTAGCTTTAGCCTCGGTCATTTAGCACATTATGATGTATCAAGCCATGAAATTAATGTCTGATCCCTTTTGTAATATCCTCCATTGTTTAACAGGAAAAACGCATTTAAAAAGTGAGCTGGACACACTGATCTCCACTAAATTATTGAGCTAACATTAGTTTTGAAGAGCTAGCTAGATGAAGCTAATAAAATATGCTAGCAACAGCTGTCTTTAAATGTAATATACAAACTGTTTAATTTAATTTTGCATCAAATTTGATATAGTAATTTGATAACCACAAGTTGCTGCATTACAGTGCGTCCAGTATTACACCAAACCAATATTCTGGAAGAGAGCGACACTCTAAATAACCAGTTATTATTATTATTATTATTATTATTATGAGCTTAAATTAGGTCACAGTTATCACAAATTAGCATTGAGAACAGCAAATCAACCACATGAATGCTTTTTTTGTAAACATGTCCCAACACGTTCTGACCTTTAGTCGCCAATGTGTTCAGTAAATGTGAGCAGAGCAGCTGCCCATGACTGTCTGGCATGGGAGGATGCAGTGGCTGTGGTGTATTTGCATGTTGAGCTATCAGTTTAGAGCAGTTTCTTGCGGTAAGGTTGGTGTTGGGCGCATTCCCCTGCAGGGTCTGTCAGGAGGCAGCTGCAGAAACACCGTGTACAAAACACCAGCAGGCAACCCACGTCTTTAACAAAAAAAAAGAGATTTGAGGAGTTTTTGACTTCACATTATTTCCCTTAATAATCACGTTCTTCCCAAGAGATTAAGGTTACCATTTCAGGTCTTTTTTTCTGCAGATCAGTGATTCTTCTAGGTGTTGGTGGGGTGGTTATTGCAGTGCTGATATTTTCATTTTAGATGTTAGATTTCAAAACATTGCTTTTTTTCCATTGCTGCCTCAGTTTAACCCCCGTCATATTGTTTATCTACAGGAAGCAAATCTCTGCTGTTGTTTCAGAATGTTACTGAAGCAGGCCTGAGAACTACACCTCCGTGTGTGTGTGTGTGTGTGTGTGTGTGTGTGTGTGTGTGTGTGTGTGTGTGTGTGTGTGTGTGTGTGTGTGTGTGTGTGTGTGTGTGTGTGTGTGTGTGTGTGTGTGTGTGTGTGTGTGTGTGTGTGTGTGTGTGTGTGTGTGTGTGTGTGTGTGTGTGTGTGTGTGTGTGTGTGTGTGTGTGTGTGTGTGTGTGTGTGTGTGTGTGTGTGTGTGTGTGTGTGTGTGTGTGTGTGTGTGTGTGTGTGTGTGTGTGTGTGTGCATTCAGACAAATCCCCTACTAAGAACAGACAGACCTGCTGGAGAATACGGTCTAATGGACATTAGATGTTATATAACGGCATGGCCGGACAATCCCAGATGATTGAGACTCCGATTGTTGTAAACATAAAGAGATTTATCAGATTAACTTCAGTAGAAACACATTCTATAGGAAGCAGGATATATTGCAGGCTACATGTAACATATACAGTATTGCTAGTGTCATATAGAGGCTGTTTTGTTGCATCATAAATGTCCCATCTGCCTTTATGAGATCCTCATGGAGACACAGTAAATAACTGTCGTGTTTTAGGTGTAAGAAACGTTAACAGTCTCAGCTAGAAGAGAGACTTGTTTCAAAATCTAGGTCACTGTGACACCACATCCCAAATTGTCTTTAGTTCCTGTCAGTACTCAGTTCAGTCCAGGTCAGAGCACTTAACTGCAGCTAGTAATAAGCTAGTAATAAGCTGGCATGCTAATGTTGGAGGGCTAGGAGATGCTGTCCCCTACTAGCTTCTCCAGGATTGAGCAATTGTGTAAATATTGTAACACGTTTTTAAATGACAAAATAAACCTTTTGTTGCATATGAGCCGTAAAATTACGTGTTTTTCATTTTATTGACGGGGCAAAGTTGTACAGTAAGATATTGCCAACCCTACCTGTCCAAAACTGATCCAAGGTCTGTTTGCCAGTCTCGAAATATTGTATTTTCAAGCTGTAAGTTGGTATCTAAATTATTTATTTGACATACATCTCCTTAACGCACTACACAGGATATAAAGCAATTAAGTGCTCAAATAGAGAAGTAGCCAAAGTGCATTTAGTGTCACAACAAGGCTCAAAATATAGCTACTTTGCTGAGAAGCATCTGAACACAGAGTTAACTGGAATCTGCTTTCGTAAGTTGGACTTGAATTTCACAAAATATGTCCTCATGTATCACAACAGCACAGTCCAATGGAGCGAACATGGTATTATTTGTAGCAGCCTTTGTAAGCACACAGAAACAGCAGCCTGCGATTTACGTTGCTTTATACTGGGGTAAACATGGGTTAGGTATTTTACAGGAGGGTATAATGCTACCACTACTACTACAACTACTACTACTACTACTACTACTACTACTACTACTACTACTACTACTACTAATACTAATACATGTCATCCGTAATTAATACATTTTATTTTTAAACCTTGTCTTTAATGGCATGCAAGGTTTCATTACACCACATAAAATCAAGCAATAAAAGATACCATTTTACTAACCTTACATCTTTGATTAAAGCTACAGAAAACCGTAATTTAACTGACTACTAAAAGAAATGTATTAACAGTTATCATGCATTTCTAGTAAGCTGTTCCCTTAGTCTGCTAAGAATTGGTGGCATTTGTTTATTTTGTGTTTAAACTTTTCACTTTTCTCAAAAGAAAACCTGAGGGTCTGTGGTTTTAAGACACAATGCTGGATTGTGTGAAAGTATTGGGAGGGAAGTTGGTGGTGAGGTTAGAGCTCATCACATCCAGATGTGGAATGTGGTCAGGGTCCCGGCTGCGACTTCTGCTGACGAGGCGGAAATCCAGGCCACGGGACTGATATTAATGCTCCTGCTCGGATGACTTTATATCATTGATAGGGATGGAAACGTCTAATGAAGTAGCACCTATCACCTACCTTGCATTTTATTGCCATTCTTGCAAACACTAAGCCGACAATCTGCCACTTATGGGCGTCGATGAGGGTCTGCAGCTGACTGTGGGTTGTATATTTTGCAGTCTGGTTATCATCGTTGGCTTTAGTTGGACCTTGCCGCCGGCTGTTTTGCTGAATCAACTCTCTGTTTGGCTGTTCATAATAAGGAATCTGATGCTTCACACTTTAAGAGAACATTTCTGTTTATTAAAGAGGACATGTTATGCATATTTCAGGTTCATATCTTTATTTTGAACCTCGACTGTGACATGTTTACATCCTTTAATTATTCAAAAAGGTCTTTCTTTTTCTCATGCTACCTGTGCTGCAGCACCTCTTTTCACCCCTTTCATACTTTAGATTAGGACCAAATATCTGCAAAACAAGAAGGGCTGCACCTTAAAATCAATGAGTCAAATGATCCGCCTGTGACCCCTCATTTTACCTGATGAATTCAAAGGCCAGCCATCTTTTTCTTCACTCACATTGCAATAGTGCCTTAATAAGTAATGTGAACAATGTTTCTCACCAGTGGTTAAACACATCAGATAAAAGTTGTTATGACACAGCAAGAGTTTCACACCCACAAAGCTTGCTTAATGTCACAATGTCTCAAGGTGTTTTAAGACTGGTTAGGTAACTTGCAAACATCGGCGTTAGCATGGCTGTATTAGTTCATTTTCTAAATGTGACATTTAATGTCAGAGTTCGTTTGTCTTTTCTTAAGTTGTACTGAAGCAAATCGCTCTCGAGGTCTCTGTAGAGGCCCTTTGGCCTCACAGCAGTCCCTTAAGGAGAGGATTTTCAGAGTGATGTATAACCTTAAATGCAATATGTTTGGTGCACTCCTAACTCCCACTGTTGACACAGATCCTGCGCCCTTGGCACCAGTTTTGTTTCAGAGAGTCTCTTCTCGGTGGCTCTGATAGCACCCAGACTGCCGGAGCCCCGCAGAGACACGCAGGATAAAATAGGTTGATAGCCTACTTGTCTTGTAATTTCAGCCCCGTCCTGCCTTGGAGGGAGGTTTCCAGTGATCAACTTGTTCCACAGAAGAATTTGTAAGCCGAAACCTAGAATAAGCTAAGAGAACATTTTCCTATCTGCTCCTTGGTGGATGAGGAGATGGTGTCACACTTGGATGGGATGGGGTGGGGTGTTGTGATTTCCTGTTTTTGCAAGATTGGGAAGCCGATACGTGGTCATGCTTTGCAGCTCTGGAATGGGTCTGGAAATCTGTTTAGACAAACAGAACAGGCAGAACATTTGAATGTAAAACTTTTTTTTGTACTGTAACGTTCATCTGCTATTTTAGTGGATTCAAACCAAAAATGCTGTCCAATATGAGCACAGCGGCCTCGTTGAACTGTACTGCGTGGGACGATAGGAAACTGGGTCCTCTCTAACAGACTGATCTCTGCCTGTGTACGTGGGCTTCAAAATGTAGGCTGCTGTTTTTGTCAGAGTTGCAGTTTCTGTATTTAGGCCTCATGTTACTTTGTCGTGCGTCATATGACCTACCAGCGCAGGTGTTTGAATGTAAAAGCGTGTGCACATTGTTTTGCATCGTCTTCTAAAATACAAAAGACAGAGTGTGTGTCACGAAAATAGGTTTTGAAATGCTTAAAGTAAGCAGAAGCAAAACTATTTCCTCCTGATGTCTCTGTTTTTTTACAGTTTGAATGCCTAATTCAAATATAAAAGCAACATGTAATTAGACAAAAAGCACATCAATCACACATTTTAAAGTTTTAGCGTTTAGATATATTGTGCAGCATTATTTTGGACACTAGTGGTTCATTAGATGCGAATGGATGTATATATGGGGACATTGGTGACAGCGAAAGCAAGGACAAGATAGAGGAAGCGCTGACAAACTGACAGACTGAAAAGTTGCTACAACTTCCAGAATTAAGAAAACCTGGTACTCTATGTACAAATGCTTATTAACACATTAACTGAACTGCATATAACAACAGCATATCTGTCATACTGTGTTTGCGTACAATCACTTCAACCTTACTGCGTATTAATGGCAACTGTAAAACATTGACAGACATTGGAAACATGAAATTGTCATTAGACAGTAGCCTAGATTACAATCCCTGCATGGTCGACGGTATGGTGTTGGTCGTAGTAGCTGTACGTCTGCAAAAGAAAAACCCTTACATAGTGCCCAGGTCCTATGTTTGGAATTTGAGCCCCACCTTCGGCTGCAGGGAGTTGGCCGTTGAATCAGGAGCAGCACTGATACTGTTGTTGAAGCATCGATGTGAAACTCGAGTCCACACCTAACAGTGAGGTATGCGAGGTAGAAGCACTGGTTTACAATTTTAGACACTTGAGAAAGAGCCTACTCATAAAGTCTTTATGTTTTTTACATGCCTCCGCCCCCTTGACATTAAGAAGAAGGCACTACATGCTCAGATTGAATTTGTTCACATGCAGTTTGATAATCCGGTAACAGGATTTGACTCCAAAGTAAACATCTGGATTATTATAATTCTGATTGATTTTTATGCAAATGCCACAGTTTAAACATCTCCCTACATCTTTTTAAAGTGTGTGTGTGTGTATGATGGGATTAGTTAAAGAACTTTCCAGTGTCTGTATATTTCTATTGTTGTCCATTTATGAGCAATGTAATGTTTGTTGTTCCTGTGGAGCTATACAAAGCATTGGCATTCCTCTCTTTCTCTTCGGTGCTCCGGACTCCACCTTCTTGTTATTTTCAGTTTGTTCTGAAAGGAGTTTGTCTGCTAATTGTTTTCCCTGCCACTTGTCTTGGGTGTTAGCCTTGTTTCAGGGCTGAACTTAAGGTCGAAGGCAGGATGATGATGATTACACAACAGCCTGTGCTGTGAATTATACGACCAGTGTTTTTTTCCCCACTCTGCAGCCTACAATTACATCCCTGTTTATCCTAGAGAAGGAAAACGTTCCTGTCTCTTTTCCGGTGAAAACAAATGACTTGCATGTTAAAATAGAACTATAAAAATGAAAATAAGGGCACTGAGTTTATTTTTTTTCTTTATTTAAGCAGGTGAATCCCACCGATCTCTTTTTCAAGGGAGACCTGCTGCAAGTAGGTTCCACATGAAGACATAAAAACATAAAACAACATAAAAACAAAAAGGACATCTTAGAGCATAGTTACAGGGATGATAGTTTACATACCTAACGACATTTACAAGTACCAACAGTATCAGATTGCATAGCATCTATCCGAGCTTTAAAAACATTTAGTGGAACCAAATTGCTCAGCTTCCATTATTTTTGCAGACTGTTCCAAGTTAGAGAAGCTGCACGCCTAAAAGCTTTTGTCCTTAAGACAGTCCTAGCATTTGGCACATTTACCAAAACCACATCATGAGATCTCAGGCAATAGCTACTTGCAATTCGCCGTGTGATCAGAGAGCAGATATAAGATGGTATTTACCCAACATGGCTTTGTAGATGAAAATGTACCAGTGACTGAGCCTCTGTACAGTTAGTGAAGGCAAACCAGCCCTTGCATACAGGGTACAGTGATGAGTTAATACTTTACAGTTAGTTACAAATCTCAGAGCATTGTGATACGCGGCATCTAACTTGATCAGGTAATGGGCAGATGCATTCATATAGATCAGATCACCATAGTCCAGCACTGGTAAAAAGGTCACAGAGCCTTTTCCTGGCCTCAAGTGAGAAACGGGACTTGTTTCTGAAAAAGAAACTTAGCTTCACCCTTAGCTTTCTAAGCAGATTATTGACTTGAAGTTTAAAAGAGAGGCAATCATCAAGCCAGATACCAAGGTATTTATAACAGGCAACCACTTCAAGTACTTCAATCAGGAGAGATGGTTTTGATGTAAGAATACATATTTATTGCGAAGATACACAAATGAAGGTAACGGTGATTTTGGCGATTAGGCCCCGTTGTGCAGAAAGTATCATTCGGGCGGGTAGAACTGATCCAATGAAACCCCCCTGGTGGTGGTGGTGAATGGATAGTTGGGTCAGTCTGAAGAGGAGTGGCTTAGCTTAACCCTGGAATCAGAGTGACGGGAGGTGAAAAGGGGTGGAGGAGGGTTGCGTAGAGTCACCTGAAATGACAGCTGTCAGAGGGGAGAGAGCAGACTTAAAAGGTTTGACAGATCGCTATGATAGGCTCTTGGGAATAGAGCGAAGTGATTGGTTAAGCTGGAGAGTGACGCCCCCGATCACTTATTGAGAGGAGAGAGAGTAGTTACGTAGGAATAATGAATAGACGGTCTTCCTGGTTGAACTTACGCTGAGCTTCATTTGTCTTTGTGTAGTAACAATATCCAAAGTGGTCTCCGGTGTCCTTTTGGCTTTTGAAAAAAGCATTACCTTAGTTTTATCAACATTTCAAATAAACTTAAGCTCAGAGAGCTGCGTCTGGATAATATTAAAAACAGCCTGCAATTTAACAACAGCCTCCTTAATGGAGGGACCTGCACAATACATCACATTATAGGTCTCATGAATCCAGATCCTTTCAATTGAAGCTATATTACAGGATTACTGCGACTTAAAACTTTACAACATGTTAAACATTGAATTATCATCATATATTATGTAATGAGGAAGAGATACATCAGCTGCATATTTTGTCAATATGTTGCATGCTTGTTGACCAATATCCAAAATAGGTTAAGGCCACGCAAAACATTTTTAGTTGCTCTGAATGAATTTAAAATTATTTGGTTGTATACATTCTAACTTTTAAAGCTAATCCAATAACTAATTCAAATCTACAGTTCCAATACAATGTAATGCAAAACCAATCTTCTTCGTGGCAAGAAAACTATTAAGTAAATACACATGTAGTTAGAGATTATTGCTAACAGTTTGCTAACATAGCATACCAACAAGATATATTACATGTTACTTGTTATATATATAACAACAATACACATTAGCAGGCTAACTTTTAATATTCTGGCTAATATGCTAAACTTTGATGCTAACTGTACATATTTTACATGATAACAAAAGCTAGATTTTTCCCATCATAAATCCGATAATGTCATGATTTGTTTATGGAATTGTTTTACATTTCTGGTTTTCAAACTAAACACAATTCATTTTAAGATAATTTGAGACTGACCGTTGAGCGGCCCGACCAAGCAAGGAGGCAGAGGCAAAACGTCCCAAATACAACCCGGTGTGGGCATTTATTAAAATCATGTGCACATAGTTCACAGCCTCAATCCTGCTGTTCTCCCTGAACACATTCTGCAGCAACAAGGATCTCACACCACTTTACAAACAGGAAACACAGAGCCTAAATGCCCATAGACTAATCAATCAACAAGACACAGGTGAGGGGGGAGGAGACAACACAGGGCACCAGGTGCACACAATCACCAGCCACAGACAAAACGGGGGGGAAACACTTTCAAACTAAACCACATGTACAATATTACAAGGCCCGAAGCCGTCAGTCCACAGTGACGAAGTTACCTTTGTCACAGATAAATATTTGTTGGTGTTAGGACGTCATGTTTGGCTCGGTTGGTTTTTTGGCCATTTCTTAATCTTAAATCGATATACATTAATCAATAATTAAAATAATGTCCTTTGCAGCCCTACAGAGAATATCTGAGGCATTTATGTGTTTGGGTTTTTGTATATACAGTCTATGGTTTTCCCCCATTGTAGTGTTGCTGAGTTTATGTGTAGTCACCCTTCAGGTTTACAGAAAAAAAGGAGGAAATGTTTTTGAGGCGAAATAAAAAGCTCTCTGGTTTCTAAGAAAGCTGTGAAGTTAAAGTGTGAGGTTATTTTCTCAGTTCCTTCACATCCGTGGCCTGGTTTCTTGTCTTCTTTCATGTTGCAGCTTTCAAGTCTTGTCTTTGAGTTTTAAACCCTTTGTTTTTCTGCCTCTTCTTTCGTTTCACATTTGATTTTCTTGTTGACTTAACGGACCTTTTCCCATTTCATCAAGCAAAAATAAGTTTCTTTACATCTCACTCATCCTGTAATATATTTGTGCATTGACACTGTTTCACTTATCTTTTAACCTCTTAAGCACTGCCCCCCCCCCTATTTAATAAACTATGAATGTTTTATATCCATGTAACGGGAAGAAACTCAGCTAACTGATTTTAATTTGTGTTGCTAACGCTGAGCCTCTGAATTAGCAACGAGCGAAAAATGCTGACAGATTATTGCACAGAAACTCACTCATAAAACCCTTATTATTGATCTTTTCTGCACATCCAACATATCGACTGACATCGTGAGAAGACACAGAATCGATAGGTACATAGATCATCACTCTATGATAAGGATAAGAACTCACGGAGATAATAACAAGAACAGACATCAAAACATGTGGCGCTAGGTAGCTAAAACTGGCAACATGGCTTACCTTTGTCGTTGTCTGGTCAAAAGTGGTCTTCAATGGCATTAAAACGATAAAAACGCTGCTGAAGTTAATCCATAGGTTAATCCAATGTGTCTGTGTCCCTTTGAAATGATTTCTGATAATCCATAAGCAGTAAAACCCTGCTTTTCCGTTTCCAGATGTCAGTTTTTCGTTTCACATTTTATTTTATTGTTGACTTAACGGACC
Organism: Notothenia rossii; assembly: GCF_949606895.1. Taxonomy (NCBI): domain Eukaryota; kingdom Metazoa; phylum Chordata; class Actinopteri; order Perciformes; family Nototheniidae; genus Notothenia; species Notothenia rossii. The sequence goes on along the minus strand of NC_136905.1, from coordinate 77,933,995 downwards.
TTTCCCCATTTCATCAAGCAAAAATCATTTTCTTTACATCGAACTCATCCTGTAATATATTTGTGCATTGACACAGTTTCACTTTTAAGAATGTAGCGTCAGTTATTTGCTTTTAATTGATTTATAGAAAATCACAATACAGCTTCATTATTGCCATGTAGATAATGAATTACAAGGAATCTGGCTTGGTGTATGGTGCATACAATAAACATATTATAAAGAAATATAACTATATATGATATGATGATGCCTTACAGATCTACTTTTAAACTTAGTTTTCTTTTCTTTAATTTTTCATTCTCATGTAGAATGCTAATACGAAACATACATTTGGTTGTTTATAGCATAAAGGACATCAGATTTAATGTGAGGTAGGGGAATAATCATTTGAGTATAAGTATGTGTATATAAATATGTAATTTACAACAGCTATAAGATGCTTGAAAAGTTTGAAAATGCACCTTGAAAATGCTTGAAAAGTGCTTGAATTTGGAAAAGGTGTAAGAACCCTGTTTATGGCTGAGTAATATGACGATATACATCTTCAAATGGTTTTAAAATGACAATCTTTTTTAATTGTTCTATATTTTTTCTATCGCAAAAAATGCAAGGCTATATTATTTGTTCCATATTTACATTTCACTGGGTTTTTCACTAATTCATTAGATATTGTTTCCGTAAACCGATCCATTTTGGAGCAGTTTAATCTGGAACTATGTACACACAGAGTTGTGCTATTTGGGCAGATATGTGTCACTCAGCCTCTCATTTATGAACAATAGAGAAATGCAATAGAGAAGTGGTTGAGGTGTGAGGTGAAAATAGCCTCGCAGCACAGGAAATGAAAAAATAAAAGCAGGTTGTGGTTTCAGACCAAGTTTTCAGCCTTGCTCCCTGCGCTCGTTGGCAGCATGCAGTGTCAGAAACAAATGTTAACTGGGGGACTTTTTCTCACTCATTTTATTCTCTATAGCAGAACAGATGAGACTTTCCCATGAGTCACGGTGACCTTGTTGGTGCTGTAACGCCCACGGGTGACAGCGTTTCTAAGAAGTGCTCCTCGGTGCCCGTCCAGAGTGGGAGTTGGGGGCAAACTGTTGGTTTTTATGTAGGACAATCACTAAGTTCCAATAAGACATGAGCATTGTTCTTTCTTACCCGGTCACTGAAAATAAAAGAAGCCTCCCCTGGGTATTGCTGGATGTCTGGCCACAAACAGTTTTGTGGTTTAGTTGGGCACGCACGCACGCACGCACGCACACACACACACACACACACACACACACACACACACACACACACACACACACACACACACACACACACACACACACACACACACACACACACACACACACACACACACACACACACACACACACACACACACACACAGGACTGATTAACCCCATTCATGATAACAGTACATACATTACAATATGATAATTTATTCGATGCTAACACAGATAATAATTCTGTGAAGGGTTTTTTTGTACACCCTGCAATAAGTTATTTCTTTTTTAAAATATTATTACACTTGTACTATATTTAATACTTTTCCCACACTGTAAATGTTCTTTAACACCTACTTGTTATTATTTAACTGTTATTACTGAGGCCGCAACTAACGATTTTGTCATTATCAAAGAATCTGTGATGATCATTTTCTAGATTAATTGTTTTAGTAAATAAACTCTCAGAAAATTGTGAAAAATGTCCAATCCCTCTCACTCAAAGTCCAAAATAATGTCTTTAAATGTCTGGTTTTTTCAGTCCAAAACCCAAAGATATTCAGTTTAATATATTATTGAACTGTTTCCACTTCTGCATATTTCAGAAGTGGCTTTAACAGCTTATTTATTTAAAAAGTTGGCAAATATTTGTCTGTCAATGTAAGCATTGCAGCTCTACCTCCAAGAGGACAAGTGTGAACTTGTTGCTGTAGGTTTATACATTTTTATTAAAGCACATTTGTTTTAAAAGCTACTTACCTGATCCTAATTCTTCCAATGTTTTCTGTTAATCTCATGTTTGTGTATTTTGCTCTGTTACAGGTGGTACAAGTTAAACTCTAAGTCGGGGAAGAAGGAGAAGGAGCGAGGAGAAATCCAAGCCACCGTGCAGTTCACCAGAAACAACCTGACGGCCAGCATGTACGACCTGGTCATGACGGACAAGACCGCCTCCACCTTCGGAAAGCTGAAGGAGCGCATCAAGGGGAAGAGGAGATCCAGTGAGGAGGACTCTTCCTCAGCCGTGCTGCCGAGTGGATACGGCTCCCTGCACCGGATGAGGCAGCGACTCCCGAGCGACGGAGGCGGGGAGGAAGACTACGAGGACGACGAGGGAGGGGAGGCCCGGCGCAGCAAGATGAGGACTTTCTTCCTGAGGGGGAAGCTGAGGAAGTCCTCGGACACTCGCTCCAGCACGTCGCTGGGCTCAGAGAGCAGCGAGTCGTCCCGGGGGGGCAGTCTGAGCCCCACCGCCGGCATCAGCATGGTGGTGTCCGACCTCTCCAACTCCCCTAGCAACAGCAGCAACCTGTCCCCTGACAACAGCCCAGGTGAGGGGGGAGAATATTTGACTTTAAACTCATTATACAAATCCACAGTCATACATCCTTAATTCAAGAGGACATTTTATGCTCATTTTCAGGTTCATACTGTATTTGTATGTTATTCCTCTACTGTGACTTGTCTACATTCTTTAATGTTCAAAAAGCTCTTTATTTTTCTCATACTGCCTGTGCTGCAGCACCTCTTTTCACCCTCTGTCTGAAACCAGAGGCCAGTCTGCTCTGATTGGTTAGCTGGCCGGATCTGTTGTGATTGGTCAACCGCTCAGAGATGTCCTGCCCCTTAGCCTGTCACGTACAATGTGTTGGAACGCTAGGCGATAGAAGTACAAGTGTTGCATAGTGATGTTACTATGTTATGGATGTAAACAAAGGAGGCCAATGGAGGCGTTTGAGACAAGGGGTGAGGGGGATTGTGAGAAAAATTTCCCTCTGGAAGGAACTTTGGGATTTTAGCCTTTGCAGACCATTTACATGCACAAAAACCTATAAAACACACTACAGGGAAGGGAAACCCCTAAAAGCATAATAGGGGGCCTATAACATCAAAAATGTTTCCTATCTGGGATCATTAAGTACATCTAATATATTGTAATCTAATTATAACACCTACTGTAAGTCTGCTTTTAATCCCTCCCTCTGTAGAAATATTTGTCACTGAGTTATTTTATGGTTTTATCACCTCGCTAAGCCTCTTGTTAAATAAGTAAGTTCATTGATTAACTGCATTGTTTCTCTCTCCTCTCCACCTCCCTTTTGCAGAGCACACGGCAAACTCTCTCCAGTGTGAGTTTGGAGACGATCCCGGGGAGATCTCCATCATCGTGCCTCCTCTTCCGACCGCGTGGGTCAACGGAGGCGACGCTTACAGTGACCTGCCCCTGGACAAAGGCTCAGTAAACCCTGTGGATTCTCTAGGCCTGCCGCCGCTGCAGAAGTCTTTGCCTCTCTCCGTGTCTTTGCAGAACCTCAGGCCTGCCTCGGCCGCCCCAAAGAGCCCCATGGGAGACGGGCGGCGCTGGTCCTTTGACAAGCCCGACGAGGAGGAGAAGGCGGCCATAGCGGCGGCGTTGGAGAAAAGCGGCCCAATGCTGGGTGACGAGGAGGAGGAAGAAGAGGAGGGATTGGGATATGCTGCTCAAATCAAGTCCTCCTCCTCCACGGTGGAGTCCGGGAAAAAGCAGAAGAGGAACTTTTTCTCCCACGGGAGAGGGGAGTCTGCTGGGAAAGGGCAGAGTCGGGGCAAGGATGAGTCTGAACAGGCCTCCGCCGCCGAGGAGAAACACAAGGGATGGTTTGGATCAAAGGACTCGAACAGCAAACCCAGGTGAGACACACACACACACACACACACACACACACACGCACACGCACACGCACACGCACACGCACACACACACTGTGATCACTGAGGAGGGGAATCACACAGCTCCAAGGGCTATAGGATCATGAATTATCTTTTTAGGGTGATTATGGGTCAAGAGGGTCAAAAACTGCTGAACCACTATTCCCCTGTATCAGATGTTGTTATTACATGATGCAACCTTTATAACATTTATACTTTAGCATACTTATTTATTTAATTTATGCTACTTTATACTTTTTCATCACTACAGCTATTTGACAACATCAACTACCTAATGTACAGGCTCAGATTATTAGCTAATACAAAATGGGAAAAACGGATCAATTATCATTAAAAACTAACTATAGTTCAAAATATCCACCAGCATTTACGCAAATCATAGTAATTAAATATACATATCATTTTTTGAACAAGCCAACCATTATGCATTACAAGTACTATTACTTTTGGTACTTTCAATATTTGATGATGAGAATCAACTCAAGTAACATTTAAAATGTTGGACTTTTACTTTTAAATCCAGGTTTTTTTTTTTATTAAGTATTGGTACCTTTACTTAGATCCGAGTATCTAATCTATGCCACCACTGGTGACCTGTATACTTTGAGAGGGTTTGAATTTAACCTTATCTCACATCATCATTTTACATTTAGTTAATAGTCTGGCTGGGCGATGTGGAGAAAATCATGACTTTTTTTTTAAAATACATCAATATTATCAATGTTCTGATATTATGGGTTAAACTCAGAATCTATAATCAGAGAAGAAAAACAATATCTTGAAAAGTTATACATTTAATAGTTTACTTTTAACTTCCTGTGTACCGACATGACTCAGTCTCTGGTTACAGCTCATATCTGCAATGCAGATGGAGGGGGGGGGGGGTGCTCCTTCAAGCTGGAGCCTGGTGCATGGTTAAGTGATAATGTCAGTTTCAATGGAAAGATGATTACACAATATTGTGTGTGTGTGTGTGTGTGTGTGTGTGTGTGTGTGTGTGTGTGTGTGTGTGTGTGTGTGTGTGTGTGTGTGTGTGTGTGTGTGTGTGTGTGTGTGTGTGTGTGTGTGTGTGTGTGTGTGTGTGTGTGTGTGTGTGTGTGTGTGTGTGTGTGTGTGTGTGTGTGTGTGTGTGTGTGTGTGTGTGTGTGTGTGTGTGTGTGTGTGTGTGTGTTACTTGATCCGTCTGGTTACTAATTCCTTTTCTTTATGGCGGTCATTTTTGACCGGGAACACAATAGGTGTTACAAAGTTGACTAAATCATCCAAAATTCAATGAAAGTGGTGATCAGTAATTTTAAATGTCTACTGTGAAGGATATCATAAAGCCTTAATGCAATCGAATGTAAAACAAAAAAGTTATGATTGATGAAAGCAATAAATCGGTCAGATTTGACCCGAACACAACAGGAGGGTGAGTCCAAGGTTATGTATTTAATAAGATATACAGTAGTACAGAGAAACACTCCAAATCTCAATATTTAACTAAATTTTTCGCATGGAAAATTACTATTATGATTAGTAAAAAAAGAAATGTCTTGGTCAATTACTTGACTAATCGTTGCAGCTCAAAAGTCATATATCCAATTATAAGCTATTTAACTTGTTTTTTTAATGATATCCCTGACAAGGACCAAAAAGGAAACCACTACAGTATCGTAATGTTTCCTTGCACTGAGGGTAAACAAAATATTGGACCTGCTGATGGAGGCAAAGTCAGCGATTCTGGAGTGTAGTACACCCAATAGCTTCCTGCCAGCTCTGTATCTTTACATTTTGACAGCCCTCACAGTTATCACTACACCCAGCTGAATCAATTATTTGTTTAAAAAGCATTCAGCTTTATTAAGGGGGTGGTCTATAACATTTAAATAACCCCTATATTAAATCTATTTTAACATTTTTAGGGTGATGACTTCCTAAAAATATGTCGACAGCCATTTGTGGCCTCATTAAAAAAATGAAATAGCTTTCAAATGTAAATAACAACATTTAGTCCTGCTGTAAAATGTATTTATTGTGTTAATAGATTATTGCACTGTCTCCAAGTTGACAAAAAGAACTCGGGTTAAAACGTATTTTCCAGACAATAAAGCAGCAACAGTGCTAAGCCTTAATTCAAACAGTGTTTAAGGGAATAGCAAGAACTAAACGTCTTTTTAATAATGTGGGTTTAACATATTAGCCATTCTGTATCAATGTATGATTAAGATGTGATTTTGAACCAAAAAAAAACCTGTAGTCGACCTGAGGGATCCACACTAATCACGAGGACTGTGTCCCCTTCCTTTCACAGCCTGGTGGTGTCCCCTAAACTAGAGCCCAGCACTGACCCCCACCCCCCTCCACTCCCACCCAGTCACCCCCCGGGTCCCCCTGTCGATCCTCTGGTTTCCCTGCATCACACTAACCCCTTCTCACAGAGCACCTCACCTCCCATGTCCCCCTGCAACCCTTTCTTCTCTTTCATCCAGCAAAACCCTTTCCATGGCACCATGCTTAACGCTGAGCCCCTAAAACCTTCGCTGCCTACTCTGCCTTATCTCTCCAGCGCCCGGCCTCCCATAGATCAGCTCTTTCCGCAGGCGAGTAACCCTTACCCCACACTCAACGACGAAAACCCAACCGCAGAGGACGCTAAGAAACGACCTCTTCCTCCACCTCCCACATACGAAGAGAAACCTTTCACCGTGAAGTCGTCCGATCATTTTATGTCTGCCGGGGCGCCTGAACCTGAATGGGACGAATCCTTTGAAGCGTTTGCTGCTGGCAGGCTGCAGTCTCCCGAGGACCTGACCGCAGACTGCAAAACAGAGCAAAACACACCCAGTGAGCATTCACTGGAACACTGTAACGAAAAAGCAGCATTACAACCCATAACGGATCAAAACACTAACGTGAATGATGCACTACATACTCAACCTTGCACAGAATTTGTATTTGATACACAGAAATCCAACGCATATCATCTTGACACATTTGCACATTCCCTCGAGACAATCCCAGAGCACACCAGCTTTGAGAATGACGATGACACTTTGAATACTTCCACTAACTCGCCAACACCAGATGCTTTCACTGACCCTCATCAAACTAACGCTGCTACTAACACAAATGATGTTACTGACACTAACGTGCATCCCAGCCCCGGGCATGCCTCGTCTGTGAAGCTCAGCAGCAGCTCCCCAGATCCGACTTCTTCAGGCCTCGGGAGTTCTGCAGAAGAGGATTTCCTCTCGTGTGTCTCTTCTTATTCAGACAAATTCTCTGCGTCATCCTCGGAGGAAGCCGAGACACAGAACTTTGAAAGCAGCATCCTCGGCTTTGAGAAATCATCCGATTCATCTGTTGTAAGGAAGCGCTCTGAATCAGAAGATGACGTTACTGACAGGTCCATTGATCTGGATTTAGGCGATGTGTCTCAACATGTTATGAAGCATGGGGATGGTGATGAAAAGACAGATTTAGACGGGATATTAGCAGCACCGATGTCAACAGTGCTTACAAAGCAGCAGTCAGCAACAGAGATGAGAAGTGAGTCACCAATCTTTTCATACTTTTCACCAGAACTACAGCCAAAATCCTACATTTCGTTACAGCCCGACAATGAAAAGGGAAAGAAAGGCATCGACAAGGAGGAAGCCGAGAAACAGAACTTTGAAAGCAGTACCTTCGGCTCTTTTAAAGAAGAAGAATCTGTTGCTAAGAATCCCTCAGAATCAGAAGTTGACATTACTGACCAGTCCATCTGTCTTTCTTTAGATGATGAAGCCCAGCACAATGTTATTCAGCAGAGCGATGGTGGTGAAAATGCAGATTTAGACGGTATAGAGGGCTCATTGGTACTAACGTCCCCAAAGGTAACACATCAGCAGCCTGCGGGAGAGACAGGAAGTAAGGATGCAGATACACAGTCACCAAACTTTTCGTACTTTTCACCAGAACTGCAGCCAATATCCAAAATATATTTACAGCCTGACAATGAAAATGGAAAGGAAGGCATCAACAAGAAGGAGGAAGCCGAGAAACTGAACTTTGAAAGAAGCATCGTCGGTTTTTGTAAAGAAGAAGAATCTGTTGTAGGGAAGCCGTCAGAATCAGAAGTTCACATTACTAACAGATCCAATGATCAGTCATTAGCTCAGCACCATGTTACTCAGCACAGAGATGGTGGTGAAAAGGCAGATGTACACGGTATACAGGTCTCATTGGGACCAACGTCACCAGTGCTTACACATCGGCAGCCTGCAGGAGAGACAGGAAGTGAGGATGCAGCAGACTTGTTACAAGAACTACACACAAAATCCAACATATTTGTACAGTCTGTCAATGAGAATGGAAAGAAAGGCAACACCTCTGCGAAGGATTTTGTGTCAGGTATCTCTCCTTTTTCAGGCAAATTCCCTGCGTCCTCCTTGGAGGAAGCTGAAGAACAGAACTTTGAGAGCAGCGTCCTCCGATTTAGTAAAGAAGAATCTGTTGTAAAGAAGCCGCCAAAATCAGAAGAAGACGCTACTGACCGGTCCTTTGATCTGTCTTTAGTGGATTTAGCTAAGCACAATGTTATTCAGCACGGGGAAACTGATGGAAAGGCTGATTTAGTCGGTATAGAGGGCTCATTGGCACCGCTGTCCCCAGTGATACCACATCAGCAGCCTGCAAGAGATACGGGGAGTGAGGATGCTTCAAGCTTTTCAAACTTGTTAACAGAACTACACACAAAATCCGACATCTCTTCACAGCCTAACAAGGAAAAAGGAAAAGACGTTGGTGAAATGAACACATCTGTAGAGGATTTTTCTAAATTGTTAAATGATTCCTCAATATCTGAAATAAACACTACGGATGTGACGAGTCCAGATGATAAACTGTACTCCACACAGCCATCACTACGCATCATAACCTCCTCCCCCGATGTGAGGCACGGTTCATCTGACTCCCCCATTGAGAGCACTGGTTTAGGAGGGCAGGATGCAAGCCAGCGTTCAGTGGTACCATTTGGGCTTTTTGACGACTTCTTCAACACCAGTCCCAGCCAAGACTTTGACGACACCATGGTGCACACTCCCGCGTCTGATCAAAGCACCAGCAGCTTCCTCCAAAGCCTTTATGTCAGCACCAACTCGCAGGATTACCAAACCTGTGGGTCTCAACCTTCCTCCAGCGGCTCAGAGCAAAACGAGACGCGGCACTCTGCAAACTCAACGCTGTGTGGCGATCTGATTGAGATTCAGACAACCCCTGAGGCTGCTTTGGACCAAAAAGACTCCAGAAGCCAGCCATTTCACGAGGAATTTGACGTTATTGGAGGCTCTTTCTTTGGAGCCAAGGACACTACACCAACTCTTAAACCAAGCTTCACGATAGAGGATAACTTCGGTTTACTTTCCGCAGCATCAACAGACCTTTACAAGAGCTATAATCCATGGAATCTAGATGACGAAGCTGTGGAATATCAGCATGTCGTCTTGGGTGACATGTTCTCGAAATCCCCTCAGGCACAAAGTACTACACTACCCCGCTCTCACTCTGAAGGCACACTGACACCTGCCTTTGAAGACCTCCTGCAGCCCTCCTATGGGAGCGATCCCGGTGCAATACAGGCGTCCTCCTCGGCTCCTCCTCTGAGCCCTGACCTCCCCTCTCTGACCTCCTTTGCTCCCTCTCTAACTCCTTCAAGTAGTATCTCCTTTTCCCTCCCTTTTCTTTACAACGCTACGGCGAGATCACCACCCAGCACGGCAATGCTTGAGGAGATGCACCGGCAGCAGCAGGCAGCCAATCAGCAGACCAGGTGAGGTTGCACATGCTTGGGGAAAAGGTAGACAGGAAGCACTTTTTCCCACTTCCAGAAATTCTTCTATCCTGTGGTGTTTTCAGTCTCCGTCTGCCGCTTCCGCCTGCTTTCTCTTCTGTACCGACGACTCTCAAGGGAAATCTCTTTTTGTGGTGTGACTTTCTCTTTTTTTTTTATCACTTTAAGACTCTCACACACACACACACACACACACACACACACACACACACACACACACACACACACACACACACACACACACACACACACACACACACACACACATACAGCCTGTATGTGTGAGATATATATATATATACACATACCTCCTCTGCAGGTGTCTTGTTGTTGTTGTGTGTCCTGGCTCTGCGGTAACAGGAGGGGAAACAGAGCCTCGGGCCAATTAGCAGTTATTATTTTACCCTGTTTCTAACCACACACCCCCTCCTTCCCAACACACACACACACACACATCTCAACCAGAAAAGCAGGTTTTGCACGAGAGCAAAAGAGGTGTTGTTGTGTCACTGATAGCATTTCCTTTCCTCCTCGGGGTAATAACACATTTTGCACAATTCTACATGTTTGATTGCACCAACACATGCAATTAAATCTTTCAATTTTCACCAGTATTTCCTTTTAATGAGGACCCTTACACATGCCTAACCTCCTTTTATTCTTGATTGCTAAAATTAACAGTTTCTGGGGATTTTAAAAGGTTGATGTGTTGTGTAGCATCCTTGTCTGCCAGGAGGTCCAGAGGACAATATGTTGTGATCAAATAACAGCTCAAACTTTATTACATGCGTTCAAAAAGATATATATGAAAACAATTATGGTTGTATTAATGGAAGTCACTACAGTGTGTAAATGATTGGTGGTAGAGTATCTGGTAAATGTAGGTCACTGACACAGGAAACATGTCTTTCCTGTGTTATTATTGTTGAGGTGTTTCCGTTAACTGGCCAGCTTTAATTTGATTTAAGAGCCACAGAGCTGCCTCATTTTAGCCAAAGTAGGATGGTTTGGTTTTATGAAAAACAACAAAAACAAACTAAATTGACAAAAGAGGGATGTTCTTTTAGAAACTAGGTTTGGGTTTGTGTGATTTTCACAATAAAAGCTAAGTTGCAACCTTTTGCTAACTCATCACAAGTTAGCGCCTCCTTGTTGACATACAGTGAGTCACTTATTTAGCTAGGAATATAAATAAATGTGATGTGTTTCTTCTCACATGTTTTTATATTAGCATAATAAGGCCTGATGAAGTGAAATAATTCACAATAAAACATTTAAGAGAATTTAGGAAATGTTAACATAATAGATATTTACTTTTCCCAATATAAACTTGTGAAGCAAAACTGTATTTACAAAGAATTATAGTATACATTAAATTAAAACAAGCCTTGTGTTTTACCCACAGTCACAAGCAGATTTAACTTTTATTTAGTGGCACATAGAATGATCTTTATATGAAAATCGACGCTGACTTCCCCTCTAGTACTAAAAAAAATCCTTTTAGTTAAATGCATGTTTCCGCATAATTTCAGACGCATCTCTGTAAGACAATTGGCTTTTTTGTTTTGTCATGAATATTAACAACTTTGGACCTCCAGGAAGACAGCCTGATGGATGTCTTTTAAAACAAAAATAAAAAGCCACGGTGATGTTGTTCTACCTAGTGTGATACTTGACCATATATATATGTGTGTGTGTGTGCTGCTGCAGCCCCCACCCAGTGAAGCCCCTCACCACCACCACGTCAGCGGAGGAGAAGCGGACGGAGGGCCGCTCCGTGCTGGCCACCGGCCTCGAGAAGCTCAAGTCCTCCATCAGCCCGGGGAGGAGCAGCCAGCTGAGCGAGCAGGAGACCAGCAAGAAGAAGGTACCGTTTGTTTTCATTAAAAAGATTGAAAAATACTGCAATACTGCCCTTCAGAGGCAAACATGTTCAATGAGCAAAACGTATTTATTAATTAAATAACACCTCTCAAGGACAATGGGAGTTTTGGGAAGCTGATCGCTGTCTTTCCGGGCAGGGTTTCAAAAGCACTTAAAAGCTTACCTAACAGTGTCATTGCAATTTTATGCCTTTTTATTATTTTTCTTTCTTGGTAAATGTTGATTTTCAGGCAAGGCATCCTGATAGGGTTTTGAAAATAAGTAGAAAATAATAAATACAATTACTACATATTGGGTAAAATGACATTCTTCCTTTTTACTTTGATAACCTAAATGCTTTAATTAATTTTTTTACAATGATAGATTACACCACTATGGTCCTGTTTCTATTCCCTAAAAGATTTTTTTTTAAAACTGTAAACCTGTCTAACACCTATGCTAAGAGTACTGGTTAAGAGTTATAAAACTATTCCTATTTTTCTTTACACCTGTACCTTTTCTTTCCACTCCCTGGTTGTCTCCAGTTTGCTTATTATTGTGCTAAAGTTTTTGCACATAGTGTAAGAAAGCTTAATTATTGGGATTAATCCTCTGGTGCACAGAGATCAACTGTAAGTGACATTAAATTGATTGCCATTAAGGCTGAAAAAGACAATATAATCAACTGAAAGTAAAATGAAAAGATGTTTTTATCTCTGTTAGCCTTTAAGTCCCCTTCCTGTCTGTCTGTCCGCAGCCTGTGTCGGAGGGGGCGGGCTCGTACTTCCACCTGAACCACAGCGAGCTGGTCGCCCTGCTGGTGCAGCGGGAGGATGAGCTAGAGCGCCAGGACGACGAGTTTAAACGCCAGAAACGCCTGCTGGCGAAGCGCGAGGTGGAGCTGAAGAAGTTGAAGCCGCAGGTCAAAGATCTGGAAGACTACATAGACACGCTGCTGGTGCGCATCATGGAGCAGAAGCCCACTCTCCTGCAAGTGCGCTCCAAGCTAAAGTGACCAAACGTTTGCAGTTCACTCCACAACAGCTCTTTAGTCTTTTCACTGCTATGCTGTCCTTTTTGATACAAATATGTAGGCACTGAGAGACGTCTGGAGGGCGGCCATGTTTCCCACCCGGCATGCTTTTCTGTGCTGAAACTCGTAGAAGGCTTTGGGTTCGGGCGGTTCTGAATGTAGCGGGTCCTCAGGTTGTTTTCAGGTTCACAAAGCAAGGTCACAGAGGAGAGCCCGGATGCGTCCACATTGGAATCCTGATTGTAAAAACAATGATTCCTTCTTTTTTCACCTCACCTCACTCCTATCCCCTTACCACAAAATGTTTGAAAGAAATGGTAGCGTGTCAGTCCAAAACAGCGTATATCTACAAACCTCACACAGCTGTGTTGCTGTGCTTTAGGACAGGAGAGCCACTCTGATGGTTTACCATGTTTAAGACCATTTACTACAAACTGCATATTCTTGAAATCAAAGCTGGATATTTCTGGAGCGCACCATCAGGTTTAGATAGATGTTATACCTTCAAGGCAGCCACTGGGTTCCCTTCATTTCAGTGTTGCATTAAACTCAAACTGCAGGGAAATTAAACTGAACATTTTGACGTCTTTTTTAAAGTCGTTAAAATTAGGGACATAGTTAAAATAGTGAAAGACTCCGATGTAAGATTAGGATTGAACCCTCAAACAAAGCTAAAAAAGCTAAAGAATCAGCATTTTGAAAACTGGTTTGAACAGAACTGTTTCCAGTTTAATGCTAAGCTAAGCTAATCATATCCTTTCTCAAGTTCCACACTTAGTGAAGAGATTTAAAATAGGTAAAACTCATCTCTTCTAACTATAGGCAATAATTGTAATTTAGCTAAATGAAAAGCATATTTTAAAATGAACTTAAACTAATGGCTGCTAAATAATAAGAAAAAAAAATTGACAATCTTCAAACAGACTTTGGAAGGTAGTATATATATTTTAAAGTATGCCCAATAGTTAATTAATAAGGTAAAATCATGCAAAACCACCGAATGGGACTCTGGCTGTGATTTGTTTCCCTTTTTAAAAAAACATGTTGTTTTGGATTGACACTCTACAAATGTTCCCCAATGAATACCGAGTGCTCTGACTAGTTTTTGAAACTACAGACCCAACGTGCACATCACTGGGAACTGACTGTAGCTTCTGAATGTTCAAAAGTGTTCTTAGCCAGCAAGTGAATGGTTTTATTTCCTGCGCAGGATAAGTGCTGTTTATCTTTTGCTTGCTCCTTTTTCCTATTTCTTTTTCCTTCTTTCTGTTCTATGGGCATGTCTTGAAATTACCCACAATGCTCAGCCACATAAGCTAAACAGATTCTTGTATGGGTCACGGTGTTATCAGGTGAAGACAGTATCAAGATCAGCCATCAAAAGCTCCTCTGATCTCATGCTTCTGCCTTCCCACGTGTGTTATCAACATGACGCCGCTGTTGAGGAAATGCCTGCGACATGCTGGCTCTTGACTCCCGTCCCTCGCTGTCACATCCGCTTCTGCACAAGCACGCAAATCGCTTCTTCTTTCAGGTGTTGCAAAGGGATATACAGTGCATTTTACAGCATATATGCCGTATTGAAATGCCAAATGCTGCCTTATTTTTGTTCTGTTTTGAAAATCTAGCACTTCATTTGAGGCAGGTTTTGAAGAAGATAAGCCATCTGTTCACTGACTGTTCGCTTTTTTTGTTTTACTTCTGTTAATGCTTTGTTACAATATTGTTTAGATCACTGCACAATATTAAATTGTATGCTTACGAATAGAAAATGAGCAGATTTTCTGTGTAATACCAAAAAAAAGCCTTGAAATAAAATCTATAGAGCAGATTGAGACACCATAAAGTATTCTGATATGATGCCACGTTTAACAGCGTTTAAGGATGTTCTTGCACTACTTAATCGTCAGAACATCACTGTACCTGTCTGTTGATATCGGTATAGTTAGATCTACTTTACACCGTACTGCACTTTCTAATCGCTCTGTGATTTAAGCACTAGGCCAATTTGACACCACATCCTTGATTTTTGCCACTGAGCTTGAAGCATACAAAAAAACATCCAAAAACCGTCTGGTCATCTCAGTTCTGCTGTGTGATCGCAATATGAAGTGCGCAGATGACTGTAGAGACATATTAAAAATGTGACTCTGCACTTATGAAGCGCAAGAATAAATGTCCTCTTCCCATGTCTTCCATTTTAATTTAAGTTTAAACTGATTGTATTTTTGTCCTTTTGAGTGTGTAGCCGGTGGAATGTTCTTAAGGTAGTATTTGAGATTGGAAAGTTTACAATTCGTGATGCAATTCTGTTTCACAAATTTTGTATATTTAATAAAGAATATTTTGTGTTTCTTGCTCACCGTATGTTTGGTTGTAAATCTTTATTTGGGGTGTGTTGGTTTTTACCACTGAGCTGATTATAATCTTTGTTTACAGGGTGGTTCTCTGTTTATTTAAGATAACTAGCTCCATTTTCTATTTAGCTGTCATTAGGTAAGAAAAACCTAGATTATGTTCAGCATTTTTCTTATTAGCAAAAATAAATGTTTATAAATATTTAGTCAATCCTTAAGTAGCTGCTTGTTTGCTTTTAATGTCGGTCTTTCGGTTTCAGGAATAACTTATCTATTGTCAAACCCTAGATTTTAAAATGTACACATTGTACCAATCACAGTCATCATTTGCACTGGGGACGCTTGGGACATGTCCCCACCACACAATTACCACAGCCTCGTTAGTTCCATTAGATTGAGATGGAATCCAAACACAGACCTTCAGGTTTAGACATCCATTTAACCCTTAAACTAAGGCCACCTGTAGAGGTTTCATCAAAATCTTGGTTTCTACATCTAAAGATCATAATGTGTGTTGCTTTTTAAGGACAAAACCCATTACAATATCTCAACTGCGAACTAAAGAAGCAAAGCAGACACGTACATTCGTTTAAAAAATGTCTCTCCAGAATTCACTCCGCCATGCTGGGAATCAAACCACCAACCATCTTTTTTCTTCTGCTATGCTGATGTTAAATCTGGATAAATAGGTTTCTTCACTACTTCATAAAGTGACGTCCATGGTACCAATTGTATATTCAATATTTTATTTATTATTTATCTAAAAATTAGTAGTCAATGTTAAAGAAATACAATGCAAACCAGGGAGACATTAATAACAAACAAAACAACCTTATCTAGTCATATCAAAAGTGATCTTGCTCCATTAGTGTTTGACACATATTTTATTTAAACAAATACAATCCCTATAGTTATATTTATGTTCAGTTCTTCAGTGAGGAGAAACAATCAAAATAAAATAACAATGTGAATTATTACATTATTAATTCATTTCCTTCCTTTCCAAAATGTTTGATCATTGCTTCTGACTTTTATTTTTACAAAACCACCACTAGAGGGCTATGTAATACTCTTTAAACTCATAAACCTTCCTTCAATGATACCACCAGATTTATCTTTTTAGTATTTGCTGTACTTTACACTCTGATATTAAACTTTCAACCTGTTAACTTCCTTTTTAAGTCACCGTAAACAAAGCATGTATCCTGGGAAGTGTAGTTCGCTAAAAAACGGTTAAAAGGAAATCCTTCCTGAGCAAATCACCCTTGAAAACTACATTTCCCGTCATGCAACATGGCCACTGAACAGCTGAATATTAATCCTGCAGCAGCTACAGGTTCATGAAGTGTTGGTGAAACTGTCTTAATTATTGTCGAAAAGAAGAAGAAAAATATACACCTGTGTGTTAAAACTGCAACATGTCTGAATATGAGACATTTCAACATGGCAAGCCTCGTTTCGATCAGGTACATTTATTTGTAACACGATTCAAGTTTACCACATGCACTTTACGTCGTTTGTGCACCTGGCAGTTAAATGTCATATTAGATACATTAAATAGTTTACCTCTGCGTTAACAGACTTTTAAATATTTGAGTGTAAAAGCATAGTTTTCCTCTGCTTTAGCATTAAATCAGCTAGCTAAGTTGCACTGTCAACATTAGCAAACATGGTGTTTAGTAGTTTGAGACAGTCATTCTAGAAGTAAGTTAATAAAGTCAACTTGTATTATAGCTCTTGCACTTTGTCCATTTTATTGTGTCTTGGTCAAATAAGTTGAAAGTCCAGCAGTGATCCGGATCCACTTTTGACCCTTGAACGCAACGCGAGGAGTAATGCATTACAAATTCACTATAAAATACAGTTAGCTAGAAAGCAAAAGTGATAGCTTACCATTTTGATAGCCGACAACTAAGCTAACAATTTGTTACCCTACATTTTAACACAGTATGTTTTCAATCAGAATCCTCTTCATTGGCTAGGCAATAAAGTACCATCTTATCTTATCTTATCTTTGTTTGGTATATTTGACTCATTTACATTAGATCTTATTGTACATACACATATGCAATGGTGAAATATAACTAAAAAGCTGTAGCTACTCATGTACTGCATTTTGGTTGAAAACATTTTGAGATACTTTGCTACACTAAAATGTTACTTATGATTCTTTTTTTTAATGGTGGAATTTGTGTTCAATTTGTTCCAAAATAGATTGTTTTTGTGTTTTAGCAGTATACTAGACTAGTATAGCAGCAGAAAGGTACACTTTTAATATATTTTTATTCAGCAGAATTTATAATGTGATATTCACCAATGTTATTACACATTACTTATTTTCCTCATATTGTGCAGCCCTAAATGAAAGCACTAATATCAGACCAAAATAATGTAATAGTAGATTATGTGAACAAACACCTGGTGGGAAATCTCACAGAATATATGATTGCAACACCAATGAGTACAAGTAAAATAACCCCTCTCTCGTACACTGCTTCTCATTTGTAATAATTGAATTAAAGATATTTAAAACCACTCCCCCATGCGGTGTTCTAGCAACCATCCATATGTTCAGAAAGTCTCAAAGCGTGAGTCAGATACCAGATTTCCATCTAAATTAGCTGTTAGTGTAATTAAACTGAAGTTAGGGAGTGATGGTCGCCTCTCAACGCTGCGTGGTGTGTTCCTGTATATCAGAAATGATTCCTTATGCTCAGTTATGAATAAATGATCGAAAGTTTTTTCCTGGCACTTTGACAATTATAGAAATTAATTGTAAATGTGGTGTGAGTGGATTCGGGGTCCCTAACAGATGCAGATTGGAAACAGTCTGTCGGAGGGATTAATGAGGAGTCTTCACCTGGTGTGTTAAAACATCTGCCACACTTCAATGTTTATTCGGAAACAGCTGGTACATCTCTGCATCTGGTTGCTCTAAGGAGCAAAACAGAATCAGATTTGTCTGCCTTCTTTCAAGCAAAAGTTTAAATGTATTTTACTTGTACAGTAGATAGAAATTAAGATTTTAAGCATTTTCTTATCCTGACCTATTGATAACACGTTAAAAATGCAAACAATACGCAAGATAATGTTTCTATGATGTATTTCTTCTTCTCTTAGAACAAATTTTCTGGGCGGTTCAGGCACTTCCTGGATGTGATCGACCCCAGCACACTCTTCGTTTCAGAGGTACTTGAGCTGACAGGAATAACATGCACTTTTTAATGGCAGCAGGTATCTCTTGTAGTCTAAGAATGTATCTTTGTCAGAGTTCTGATTTTTTTAATCATTTAAATATATTTTGTTTGAATTTTGTTTTTATTGTAGCAAGACTGAGGCAGTGCTTCTTCGACATGTGCAAATCCACCCATTTGGGAGCATTTTTCATGAAATGACGCCTCATTGGTTATAAAGCTCCGTTGATTGCAGTTGACTGTAATTCAGGAGTTCAGTCTCATTTTCAGTTTTTATTTGAGCTTTCATTTAAAGGAATACTTCACCCACAAAATGAAATATTAATTTTTTTTCCTGAAATGCCTTCACATTGTACAAACAGTCAAAGAACAAAGAAAATGCTTGATGATTGAAGTAAAAGGGGATTAGAAACACGTGCATTTCATTAATAGTTTTTATTTTATTTTTTGTTCTACGTGGAAGCATGCAAGCAAAACTGTTTTCTTTAGTAATACAAGGTAGCCCAGGTCCATGATCGAAGTATTCCTGAAACCTAGAGTAATCTATTCCACAGTGTAAGCACAATAATGTTATGTGAAACAACACAGAGCCTGCATTTACTGGAAACAAATGTCAAAAGCATTGAATTTGACTTGCTAATCACAGTTCTTAATTAATGTCCTTGACCTTGTTATGAAAATCATTGTTGACTAATGTCTTATCAAACTCAAGGATTCTCTGGAAGAGGAAAAACATGTTCAACCTTCTCGGCCACAGACCATTATGGTATAATTTCTCCAGGTCCTTGTTGTGTTTTGGTAATTTTTGTTCATGGAGTCATCAGTGCTCCGGTGCCTCTGGGTAATGAAGCTGTTAGAGAGCTCTTTGGTGACAGTAATAGCAGCAGTAGCTCCTGGGATGTGATGAGGTGTGGACATGTGGGGCAGCTGTGAGGGAGGAGAGTGTGTATGTTCTCACACACACACCATGCACCATGCTGGGCCAGGCGTAGCCTCAACTTGCCCCTAATGACGAGAGTGGAACAAGGATCGCTGTGCAATCACACACACATGACCTCATATGCGCACATTCAAAAATGTACACCTAACACTATCACACACACACACGCAGTGAAAGAAACGGGAACACACACACATGCAGGCAAGCTCATTAGAACAAATTGGGCCACATGACCTTGTATTTTGCTCCGAATTAGACACTGATCACACCACAGAAAGCTGTTCATTACTCTTTAGGAAACTCATTTGTCAACTGAAAATCAGCATGAGAGTTTTAGTGAAGCACAATTATCTTGTGCGTTGAACTGTGTGGTTTGAAAAGTGGAATATAAAAAAACATCCAGGGTAAGCTGTGCTCATTTGTATTTTACTGATTTATTATCAATTTGTTCAAATTAGAAACGTCTGCAGGAGTCTGTGGAGCTGCTCGACCGTTTTAAACAAGGAACTCTGCCTCCAGGAGTTACTGACGCTCAGGTACGCTCACAACAAACCTAAGTTCACTTTGAAATGTTCATTGTGCGTTAAAATAGGTGAAGTGAAGCATTTACACGTCAGAAAAGCAAGGATAGCTCAGGAAATGTTGTTCGAAATAGCTCCCTTTTTAATATCTTCAATATAGTGATATAAATGCTGCCATCTTCTGTTTGACATTTTATATTTAATTGTCTAACTATATATACATTCAGCAGTTTGGAGCTGAACTCTTTCTGGTATACACCGCTAAATAAATAAAAGCTTGTGTTTGCACGCTACTTATTTGAATGTGTGTTTGTTTAGCCATAGTCTTTGGCTGTTATGTGGGTTATCTACCATCTCTTTTAAGGGTAAAATACATGTTCCAGGATTAGTTTAAATTAAGTTAAATAGGCAGTTACTAACAGAAAAACGTGTGAGGCAGTTTAGCCCATCATCATCTCATTGAAAATATGTTATGTCTCTCTTCAGCTTTGGCAAGCTCAAAAAATAAAGCAGGTAAGATTTTTCTCTCTTTTATTTACTTTTTGTCTCATTCACTAACACAGATCACTATCTTTTATCATCTCTAGTTGTTGTTATGGTATGGTTTCAGTGGATTTCAAACAAAACATACTGCAGTCTTTACACTTAAAGGTAGGGTAGGTAAGAATGGAGAAACCAGCTCGAGTAAGCTAGAATTTGAAAATACGCAGCCGAAAAAAAATCTGGCCCTTCCTTCAGAGTTCCTTACAGAGCCCCTCCTCCAACACACACGGAGCCCCTCCTCCAACACACACGAACGCGCACATGACCAATGAGGGCACGAGATAAGTTTGTGCACGGATGGAAGGCTGACAGGCAGGTAGGCCATCCAGTTATTTTAGCCGGGCCGGCTCAGATGATTGGTCGTGCTTTTTGCAGCACCACGGCTTCCACAGATGAAATTTTTTAATTGTCAAAGCATTTAATATATTCATTGCTATCGGGATGTTAAGAGCATTCCATGGGATATAAAAAAAAGTGTTTCTGAAGTGAATTACCTACCCCACCTTTAAGCGCAACACTTACAGCAAAGTAAGTAATTTCATTGTATTAATTAAATAGTTTTTCAAGCAGTTAAAACTTTCCCTCATTCTTTTCATCCAACAGCAAATCTCTGTTCCTAATTCATTTGATCTGAACTATCCCTGTACTAATTATCCGGGTCATTATACTTCCTCTAACAGGCCATCATCCACCCTGACACGGGGGAGAAGATCCTCATGCCCTTTCGGATGTCAGGTACAGCGGCTCGGTGTGCGAGTCTAAAGGGAAGTGAGATGGAGGGGCTTGTTATGTGGTCCAACATGCAGGCGTCGTTCTCTCTGGGAAAGTGTCACGGCTCCACGGGGCTCTTCAGGTTGTCTCAGGCCAGAAAAAGGTCACACTCAGCTGGGCGCTGATTAAAACCTCTCTCCCACGGTGACCGAGAAGCTCTCGAGCTTCTCTGAAGGAGCAAATATTTTGGTTCAGACTCAAAGCCCCATTTTAGCAAAGGGACTTTTAAGTGAGGGAGGGGTGGGGGGGTGGACAAATGAGGGAGGAGGAGACACTGACTATTAATATTTGAGGACCAATGGGAGTATGCTGCAGAATCTTTTTGGCCTGCCTACCTGTGCAGACTAGACTGGTGCTTCTCAAACTCTCGTTGATAATTTTCCCTCTTTTGGAATATTTTTGATTAACCTTTTTGGTAGGAGAATAATTGCATTGGTTAATAGCAGCGTTCAGATCTTGTGACTAAAAACACTTAAACAATGCATTAAGAATCCTTCACTAAATTCATGTCAAAGCATTTCTCTATCATGCATTACATTAAGACTGTATTGTGGTTACTTTAAACTGTGTGTCTTTGATAGGTCGCACTGACAATTAGGTGTGAAAATGTGTCCATTTCAACAACACATCAAGTTTTTGCTTCTTCTCAGTACTTACGAGTGCATTGACAATATGGATATTTATTATAATGTCTGTTTTCTGGAGTTAAATGTTTCTTTTTTAACAGGTTTTATCCCATTTGGCACACCAGTGGTAAGACTTTTTTGCATATATTTATTTTAATGAATCCATATTTTGAAGGCTACAAAGAATTTAGCGACATGTATACAATGATATTATCTCATTTAGACTCAGATTGATCCTCCAATATATCATGCAGGCTCTGTTTTCTGATAATCTATTTGTAAAAGGGTTTTTATCTTTGTGTAGGTTGTTGGCCTCCTTCTCCCAAATCAAACGTTAGTGTCCACGATCTTCTGGCAGGTAAGAACCTACATCATCACCTGAAAAACTCAGAGTTAAATAACATAATCAAGGGCCCTTTTTAGATAGAATTTGAAGATGAAACTCTCTTTATTTGTCACACATTTCCATGCACACGGCACACACAGTGACATTTTGTCTCTGCTTTTAACCCATCCTAGTACTAGGAGGGGTGGGGGGTGTCCGGTGCCTTGCTCAAGGGCACCATGACAGGCCCAGGCGTTGAACTGAGACCTCTCAAAGTACAAGTCCACACTCCATATTTTAAGTCTGTTTGGTAGGGTCGACTTGAACCAGCGACCCTACGGCTGAGTCACTGCCGGACATTTTAGTTTCATGTAACTCATTTAATAAGACAACACATTAATCAACATTACTGTAAACGTTCCAGTATTTTCTAGGCATACAATCTCTCGCTGCAGTCCTGTCAAGACAAAGTGAAAGTAATTAAGTGACAGGTTGAGCAAAACAAACACCTGACAGGAAGACGCAACAGTAGACAGAAGCGCCAACAATGGAACACAAATTGCATCCTAATAACAAATATATATTAACATCCACTTTGAACACACGAGTTGTCAAACTTATGCTAAACGCAGTAAACAAAAGTTCACCATTTGGAGGTTATCAAGAAGTGACGTGTGTGTGTTCCAAACGTATATAACGTATATAAATTCCACTGCTAATCCGAAAAGGAAATGAACCTCTGTGTCTTGCCCCCAAACAGTGATGGAACATTTTCCTGAACATACATGCGGTCGAATGTCTTTGTGTTTGTCTTTTGCTTTTGCATTTTGTACGGTACTTTAAATCCACCGTAATATCAGTACATTTACTTCAAATGAACTCACTTCTTCTTCTTTCTATATGCCTCCCTTCTTCCCTTGCAGGTGTTAAACCAGAGTCATAATGCCTGTGTGAACTACTCCAACCGCAACGCCTCCAAGGTACTGTATCAGTTAAGTGACTCAGTCCCATTTATACCGATACTGTACTATCTCCATATAAAAACGTGTAGACAAGTTGCATAAAATGCTTTCATATTTTAATCTCACTTATTTTCCACTTCAGCCGGCTCCAGCCTCTAAATTCTTCCAGGGATACCTCGGAGCGGTGACCAGCGCAGTCTCCATCGCTGTGAGTTCCCACAATGCCTGGCTGGATCTCAACACACACACTATCTGAGTCACGTATTGATCCTTTTTGCATTTAAACCATGGGCATACAAATAAATCAGCATTATGATGAACTTTTGTCAGCTGCATATCAAACTGGATATTTCTTCATGTCTATAAAGTCTCTAAAATATCATGAGATTATTTCCATTTGCGGACCTACAGTATTTGTCTAGTTGTGCTACACATTCACTGCTAAGTAGGGATAAGCGATTCATCAGGTTTTCATAGAAATTGCACTAGAATCCAAATGGCAGGAGGGGCATTATTTCTAAAAGCACATTTTGTTTATTTGAAGCGAAGAAAATCTGCATTTTTCTTGTTGTCCTGAGTTTCTATCATTGTTTATTGCACTCACTGTTAGTCGCTTTAGATAAAGGGTCAGCTAAATTAAATGTAAAATACTTCAATTAATTAATAGTCATAAATCTGGGCTTCAATGCAGAGTTCAAAGGTTTACTGGTTGTTGAAGCGCTAAATCATTTGAATTTTTATGACAAGAAAATGGTCAAAAGTAGAATATCAGCCTAACCCTCTGAATACCAGCCATCATAATACCCTTAGCAGTTCAACTCTTTGAACTCCTTTTCCCCCTACCTTTATGTCTTTTAAAGACTCCCATGTCAAAAGCCTGTGACACACGTTCACACACCTGCCTCACACAGCCTTCAGTGTGGACACAGGGCTCAAACCGAGCCAATTACTGACCCCGCTGGGCGCTCATCCGGCTGCTGCCCTCAGGCTTCTGCGCGGCAGCGAGCACAGAACAAAATCGTGGGGTGTCTGGAGGGCGGACTGACGGCCATGTGGGGGGGGGGGGGCGGCAGGAGCTCTCCAATTAAAGGTCCGCTCTGGTGACGACCCCCCGCCGAGTGTGTTATCTGAGAGCTCATAGACTTTTGTCGACAGCTCTGTAGTGTGGTGAAATACAATATACAATATAAGTGTTTTTGGTTGTTTATGAACAGTGCCAGGCATTTTTGTCACTTCAGAGCTGTATACATCTGAGTGCTACAGCCAAATAGCAGTAGGCGTAATATTTGTATCGGGCAAAATATGTCAAAAATATTCTGATTGAAGTTTAGTAGTGCTGCAGAGATTTCCTAGCTTACTCATCATTTTATATATTCAATTAAAATGTTTATAATTTTTTATAATTTGTATTTTATTATATATAACATTGTTGACACCTTTCGATTCATTTGAAATATTCAGTGTGTGTGTAGTATTGTCTGTATAATTTGTGCCTTGTTTTTCTTCAGGTGGGGTTGAACGTGTTGATCCAGAAATCGAGCCGCTTCAGCCCGACCGCCAGGCTGCTGGTGCAGAGGTTCATCCCCTTCCCAGCAGTGGGTGAGTTCAAAGGGCTCAGGGAAACAACTATGGGATGGATAGGGGTCAGGGGTCAATATTTCAAAAATAGTTTGGGAATAAGTGTAAGGGTCTCTTTGGTATGGAACACAGAAGTTCATAAAAGAGTAAAGGTCCATTGCAGTCTTATATAAACAATTTCAAGAGCATCCACTCAGGTTGTTATTTAATGGAATGCATGTACAAGCATTTTTTGTACGTTTGTTGAGTTTGCAATGTAGATTATGTCGAGTATTGTTCTCACTGACGAGAGTAGGACATTGTTTCCAGACTTAAGTGGGTGTACAGGCGGGTTTGAGTGGAAAATATGTACATTTCTTTTCCCCGTATTTCATTGATTGATTAAGTCCGTTTTTTATGTTATGTTTTATGTTCCATTTGCATTTTCTGCACTGCAAAATATTTGTTATTAATTGATAAATTGTCTATTGATTGTTTTATCTGATGAATAATCCGTGCAGCTTTCGTGACAGAATGAACAGACTCTTAACTTTTAATATTAATAACACCTTTAAAACACCTATGTGACCATCACAAATGGCTTTTTTTTAGTCAAACCACTTCTGATTTGTTTCTGGTCCCCTCAATGTGTTCTCTCTACGGGATACGGAGGTGTTGTGAGCTCGCTCCTTCAGACGTGTGTGGAGCCACAAAGCTGATTTTCATGCCACTCTCCCCCGCAAACACACACCCAGGGGGAAAGACCAATGTCCCAGAATGCTGCTGTCTCATAATTAAATTGTTTGCCCCTCACTCTCCCCCTCCCCCTCCCCTTATAACATGGCGGCTCTTTTAATTAAATCAACAGGTTTCTACAGCGCAGCCTTTGCCTGGTAATTGGCTGCTTGTTAGAACTCTGCTGCGGCAAACAAATTGGATAATTACCCCTAAAGTGGCGTCTATGGCAAGGCCTCATTTACCTGATTTATGTTTTGTTCATTGTTGTTGCTGCCGTTGTTATGCTTGGCTCATATATAAGGTAATTAAAATGGTTAATTGAAGCGAGCGAAAGTAAAGTGCTGTTTGAATTTTCACCTGCTTCATTTTGTTTGCTTACTTAAGGCTACATTTATTTGTAATAACCTAATCAAGTAGCGGCCTGTCATTCAATTAGATTATGAAGACTTTAACTGGAGGGAAAGACTAGCAAAAAAAAACATATTGGGATAATTAATTTGCTGTCTTTTTTGAAAATATTCATCAATATTTAATTATTATTAATTATCAAGTAATTATGTGAAAAGCTCTATAGTGCACTGCCACCACTAGTTATTAGGTGACAATTAGAATGTACATAAATGTAATTATTTCACATAATTACAAATACGAGCCAAATATTTCAGGATTGGGCTGTGCAGACTTTCCAATCATTTATTTTACAATTACTTTGATGCCTTCTATCAATTTACATGCAAACGTTTTTTTGAGAATTTGATCCTTTTGCTGTGTTTTTTTTCTTATTCCATGCCAAATTCCCACTATCTGTCCCTCCGTTAATTGGTCTGGATAATAAAAATCCCTTGTAGGTAGAAAGAGCTATTTGCTCAGTCAATTGAATTCCCCTCACAAAGCGCCCTGCGTGGCCTGCAGCCGTCAGTAAAGATAACTCTGAACGCTGTTGTCTTAAATTAAAAAGGCTTGCGGCGCCACCACTAAACTCTCTAAAATGACTTTTTCTTATTCCTATTAGAGTCAAGGAGAAAGGTCTGTCTATATTAACATACATTTGTGTTCATTTTCACTTTCGTGAATAAATCACAGGGTAACGACATGGCTGTTTGTCGACCTTGGTCACGGTGTTTGTTGGTTATTTGACACACACACACACACACACATACACACACACACACACACACACACACACACACACACACACACACACACACACACACACACACACACACACACACACACCACACACACACACACACAGGCGTAGCATTACGTTTTGTGGATTATGACATGGCTGTGATGCGCTGATTTGGGTTTTTTAGTCATTAAAGCATTCAGTGTCTAACAGAAGCACACTTAATGACAGGTGTACCACTTTAATTACAGTATTATTATTTTATATAATTAAAGGGGCCCTATATGCTTATTTGGGTTTCCCCTTTCCTGTAGTGTGTTATATAGGTTTTTGGGCATGTAGATGGGCTAAAATCCCAAAGTGCCCTCCAGAAGGAGTCCCCCCCCCCGGACCTCTCCCTGCTGCACTGTTACTTCACAGGCTGCCTTATCTTTAAAGGTCACCTATTATGCAAAATGCACTTTTTGATTGTATTTTCTGATACTTTGTGAGTCTTCTGACACCAGGGACACATAGTTATGTATACAAGACATCTCTCTCTTTTACTCCTTACCCACATCTCTAAAAACAGGGGTACAACGGAGCTGATCCAGAGTTGCTGCGGTCATGACGACATTACTAAAATGTGGGCTGGCTTTACGTTGACCCCCTGGTGTCAGAATTACTAATTAAATTAGTGATTACAATTAAATCACGTCACTTTATATGTTTTTATAGTAATATGGTCTGTGTTTACATTAGCAAGCACGCTAACACTCAGAGCTAACCTGTACTGGGGAGAGTATGTATAAAAAAGCAGGTAATAAAAAAAGGAACTCACCTTGCATTTGAGCTCCATACTGTTTCAGAAATAATCCAGCAGCAGCTCGGGTTTGAAGTTACTGACCCAGAATCAGCACTTTAGTAACAGGGCTGAAATATAGTGGTATGAGGCATGGCTACAATGCGTAATCTGTTTGGTATTTTGAGCAAAACACTTCAGAGACATGTTTTTTATATATCGGAAACCTATAATATATGCCTAACATGTTTACAATAGGAGAACTTTAAACCAGAGTCACAGTGATGAAAAGACAATTCATTTCATTTTTGAACTCATATATGTCGAATCCATAGATGTCTGATACCTCTTTTCATATTTAAAAACCTTCTCACTTCCCTACAGCCACTGCAAACGTCTGCAACGTGGTTCTCATGAGGCACTCGGAGCTGTCGGAGGGCATCAGCGTGCTCGACGACAACGGGAACGTGGTGGGAACCTCAAAAGTGGCTGCCAAACACGTAGGTTACTTTTTATCCAACGTCAACTCTTCATGTGCAGCTTCTATATGGGATTGATATAATGTCTGTCTTTTTTTTTTTTAAATAGTTGATTTTTCTTTCTGGCTTTCTTATTTAATGTCTTTATGTCTTCTTTTGTTTGTGACAGGCACTTTTAGAAACAGCTCTGACCAGAGTGGTCATGCCAATGCCAATTCTGATGCTGCCTCCCATCATCATGGCTGCACTGGAGAAGTAAGAGGATGTTTTATTAATATCAGCTTTTTTGGCTTCTCCTAAGAAATAAATTGGCTCTATAATGCCAATGTTTATAATGCATTACAAACAAAATGTGCTTATTGCACTGAATAATTAAAGTTATAAGCACGCAAAACTATTCATGATGCTTTAAAAAAGATAAACGCATAATATAAAAAAATTCCTTTGATAAATGCGGGTCATTTTGTAAGGATCATATTGTATTACAATTCCCATAATTGTTATTTCGTATTTATAACACATAGTAATCACAGTAATAATCCATGTAATAAGTAACCTACAGTATTGATTGTTTACTTTAAATGCAGTAAGTGTTATATAAAATAATCCAACTAGTGGACTTGAATACACTATGATCCTTACAAAATAAAAGCGCTAGTGTTCTGGTACTTGACCTGGTATTAAAAACATTATCGCTAATCAAATCATCATTTGGTCAACGTCAGTTTCAGATTCCTCTACCCCTACGACCTTCCATTGAAATCCATGAACCTTCTCCCTCACTGGGATGCCAGCGTTGTGTGATGTGACTGTAATGATGTCTTAATGATGCAATGTGTTTATACGGATGTTTGGTGATCAATAGCCTGGCTGAGGAATGCGGCCATCTTTGTAAATCCCTGACAGCACTTGTCCCGACCGCTGCGAGCAGGCGGGCGGCCCAGGTGTGTTTGGGATTCCTGGCAGCCGCATGACTGCACGGGAAAAGAGAGTGAGAGAGGGAGAGTGTGTGAGAGTGAGCAGAGGGTGTGAGTAAGGTGGACTGAGGCTATCCTCTGTCAGCTCGCCTCCACTGGCTCTCAATGGAGCGAGAACAAGGGGACAGAGACCCTGCGAGGCCCCTCCATGATGGATGACTCCGCTGAGAGCACATTTTGGTGACAGCCGGTTCTGTCCTGCACGTGCTTCGCTAGCTGTGACAGGCTCCAGAACAATACGTATTTTTAAATGTGTATTTGTTTTTGAGAGTCTTAGGCTATGTTATGTACACAGCCACGTAGGGTCTTTATCATGTGCTACTCTGATATTAGAAGAGTACATTCAGTATTTTCCCAACAGACTACATCTACCTGTGCTGAGTATCCTTTGGCTTATACTGTGATGTGTAGAAAGATTGCACATACAGTACAAGGAAAAAGTGTTTCAAAAAGTATACCTTTTTCATTTGAATTAAGTTGAATTAATTGCATTCTTGCTGTCATCATCTTGGTTTAACGCTGTGGCCATGTTGTTGTTTTGCAACCAGAAGTACAACCAAACGCTGGAGGTCTTAGTTGGTCCAAAAGTTAACTTCAAGAACTGAAAATACAGGAACGACTCATTCACAACATGTATATCTGAATTTACTGTAGTGAATAAGACATGAAACTAGTGATTGCCTTGTGGCAACAGGAAACTGTTTACTGAGGCAAAAAATCAGGGCATTTCCTTATAGACTTCAATACAATCTGACCTCTTTTTGTAACCAGTGAAATCACCCCCTGTTGGATATAAGAAAGAATACAGGTTGCAGACACTTACGTATTATAGATATTATTCACTTTTCTGACAGAGCCTGAGGTTTCCGCTGGATCTTGCTATGTTATCTTTACAGATTTCTCCAAATATTCCACAATTTGATATAAAGAACTTGATTTAAACCGTATCTTACAGTCGAGTTGTGGTAGTGTCAGAAAATGGTTATAAAACAAAGGATCATTGCATTTGGACTATTTGGTGTGTTGAACCTCTAATTGTACATGTAATTGTTTGGTTTCTCCCCTATTTGTATACAAATATTACCGTATTAATGATAATAGAACAAATCCAAAGTACAAAAGCTGTACATTTGAAATGTTCAGCTATTGGAGAAAAACAAATCTGTACCATAGCAGAATTAAAACACAAGCTTCTTCCGCTGCTGAAACTGAAACACTTTATATAATTCCGCTGCGTGTTCATCATCACCTCGCCGTGTTTGTTTAGTGTTGAAATTAGAAACCCATTGTTGTTCCTGTTAACATACCTCTCAGAACAGCAGGCGAACTCAACCAAAGGTGTTTGTTCAGAATACACAACATTATCTATTCTTTATTTAGCTCAAATGTATTTAGGCCCCTAATGCAAACAGACTCACATTGAGCAAATATGTTGAATTATACATTCTTTAAATCAGGAAAATAAAATGGTCCTAAGTAGAACCTACTGATGCTTTTTGAATTCATAAAAGTAGTGTTTTGTCCCAGACATTAAAGGTGGGTGTAGGTAATTCACTTCAGAAACACTTTTAGTTATATTCCATGGAATGCTCTTAACATCCCGATAGCAATGAATAAATTAAATGCTTTGACAATAAATACATTAAAAAAATTCATCTCTGGAAGCCGTGGCGCTGTAAAAAGCACGAACAATCATCTGAGCCTGCCCGGCTAAAATAACTGGATGGCCTACCTGCCTGTCAGCCTTCCATCTGTGCACAAACTTATCTCGTGCCCTCATTGGTCATGTGCGCGTTCGTGTGTGTTGGAGGAGGGGCTCTGTAAGGAAGTCTGAAGGAAGGGGCAGATTTTTTTCAGCTGCGTACTTTCAAATTCTAGCTTACTCGAGTTGTTTTCCCCATTCTTACCTACCCTACCTTTAAGTAACAACATGACATTTTCTGATCAATATATTTAAATGATCATTTTGTGAAATCCTTTTTGTCAGTCTTCAATAGTGTGTGCATTCTTGCTTCTGTGAAATGGATGTGTGAAAATGCACTCCAAATAATTGTTTGAGGTACAGCTGCAACCATAGAGTGTGTAGATATAAAGCCTGCAGCTAATGCAATAAACGTAGAATTAAATACATCCCTAATGTCTTTCTAATACACTTCTCTCGTTCTTTGGCTTAAGGCTAAGTCAAATTATTCCAAAGGGACCTGAGGTTGTCTCCAAAATATGTTCTATCTTTTAAAGGTCTTTGGCTGAAAAACAATTGCGAACCTCCGACATATTGTCTGTTTCTCTCTTTGGCACAACATGAGTCATCTGGGAAATTCTATTAATTGGTCTTCTCGCTTCGACAGCGATTCTGCGTCACGCTGTCAGAGGTTCATGTAAACAGTTCAACCCCGGGTTAAAACATCGACCAGAACATGGCCGCTCTCCAGGTTATTCAGTCATTCACAACCGTGTCGTCAATTTTGGATAATTTCCCTTCTTTCCAGTGATTTTAAGGCTTACTTGTGACTCTCACAACTTTTCTCACATTTCTCTTTGTAACCCCAGTTCTAAGATGTGTATCTGCACGTGTGTGTGTGTGTGTGTGTGTGTGTGTGTGTGTGTGTGTGTGTGTGTGTGTGTGTGTGTGTGTGTGTGTGTGTGTGTGTGTGTGTGTGTGTGTGTGTGTGTGTGTGTGGTTGTGTGTGTAGCCTAATTAAAGCGTGGAAGCCATATGTGTTAATGAGCTCCCTCATTAAGCGGCAGCTCTCCTCGTTAGGGGGAGAGGCGTCGCTGGTGGAGGAGAGAGGGAGCGGCTCTCTCTCGAGCGCCTGCTGAGTTCACTGTCCTACGCTGAAGAGGGGATTATCGTACGGAGGGGAAGCGAGGAGACATTTTGGCGAGAAAATGTATTTCTGGAGATAGGTCTTTTAAAACGTCATTAAAAATAAAAGTGTTTTTGTAAAGATTGACAAAAGGGTTTTCAAACTGTTACAATACATGTCTCTTAGATTATTTAGGTTAACACAACAAACCAATCACCTTTCAGAATTTCAAACTAAAGACAATAAAAGCAAAGATTGACTGTAAACGTCAAACGAATGTCAAACTTAGAAATACTGTTTTTATCACTGAAGCATTATTTTTGAAATACAAACAAAACAGGGTAATGTGAATACAAATATGCTAATGAAGCTTTAATAGAACAGCTAACTTGTTAACTTAAAAAATAACTTCCTGTTCACCTTCTGGTCGTCATTAAATATACCATTCGAAATTGAGCCTCTAGATCAGGGGTCGGCAACCCCTGGCACGCGTGCCAGCATTGGCACGCGGCACCGTAACCAGTGGCACACTAGGAATAAGTGGAATAATTGTGCAAAATATTTAAATTGTATTTTCGGATCCTGAACGAGACCGCTGCCAGAGCGTGTCCCCCCGTTACCTGCAGAATGAAGCCATGCACGCAACGCAGCCCCGCTCTCTTTAACTCCAGGCGACTTTCTGCCGCTTTCCTCCGTCGTGCAGTGCTGATCGTTTCACCACGGAGGAAAGCACTTCACTAATTGCAGTAGGCCTACCCATAAGGAGCTGTACAAATGCCGCAGTTTTTGAGTCGCTGTGTATTTACTTGAAAGCCCAGTGGCGATCTGCTCATCTCTCATCGAAATAATATGCTACAAAGGGGCGGACTGGCCATCTGTGTGTTGAACTTTCCTGTCGGCTCCCAGACCGTAGTCGAGGAGGGCAGAAGCAACAAGCTTCAGGTTCAATAACCCACTTTAGCTTAAATGACTGGAGAGAGGCGAGCTCTTCTTGGGAGGACGTTGCATTTATTTAGTTGTTCTTCTGTTTCACAAAATACATCACAGACCTCTGTTTTTCTGCTGCCTCGTTTCACTTCCAGAAACATACACACGTTCCCTCGCAGTCGCTCTACCATCCACAAACAAACACACATGCACAAGCCACACCCCCTATCTCTCTCTCTCGCTCTCTCTCTCTCTCTCTCTCTCTCTCTTAAAGAGACAGCAATCTCATCTCACTCTGCATGACCCTAATATCACAACATGTGTGCTCTGGAGAATCACAGAACGGACGATCGTCCTTATTATTATGCCGTTTAAACCAATTATTTAAAGGTGTTTGTTAAATTCGGAATCATGTAAGTAGCGCTGACAGGTCCACACACTGCTTCCCCGAGGCTCCCCCGCCATCCTGCTGATAGTTGACGAGCGTCAAGCTCCTCAATCCCCCCCCCCGTTGATAATTCTCGATCGTCGGCACGCTGATAACCATTTTTTTTTTTAAATGGCACTTCATATCAAAAAGGTTGCCGACCCCTGCTCTAGATGTACCATCTTTTTCACTATAGGTTGATGATCAGATGAAGACATTATGGCTCTGACATAGTGGATTTGATGTTCCTGAGTCTGCTTAGCTGCAAAGAGATCCTGAATAAAATACAGATCTTTGATTTAGACATTGAAGGTTAATATTTCTGTGTCTTTGCTCAAATGAGGTGCACCATTTGTATAGATTTGCACAAAGATGTTTTCTGCCAGTAATTGACCACATCTGATTCCAAAAATAGTTTTAGGCAATTAGGACAAATTGCCTCTGTTTACTTACACTTAACTGTACTGCTTTCTATCCTTCCTTATATTTGTTACTGGAAATGTGTATTTCCACATGTATATTTTCCACATGTAGCCTATATATTTTTTTTAATTGTTATTTTATATTCTTTAAAGGTGGGGTAGGTAATTTTGGAGAAACCAGCTCGAATGCACTAGAATTTGAAAATACATAGCCGGAAAAAATCTGCCACTTCCTCACAGAGCCCCTCCTCCAACACACACGAACGCGCACATGACCAATGAGGGCACGAGATAAGTTTGTGCACAGGCTGACAGGCAGGTAGGCCATCCAGTTATTTTAGCCGGGCCGGTGAAAATGATTGGTCGTGCTTTTTACAGCGCCACGGCTTCCACAGATGAACTGATTTTTTGTCAAAGCATTTAAGAAATTCATTGCTTTCGGGATGTTAAGAGCATTCCATGGAAGATAACAAAAAGTGTATCTCGAGTCGGTTTCTAAAACTTACCAACCCCACCTTTAACTTTTTGATTTTTTTATGATATTTTATTTGTATTTCTGAAATATTTTTGGACTATTTATTTCTTGTGTCTTAATTTCTCTCATTTACATTGCCTTTTGTTTTTATGCTGCTGCAACGCAAAAATGTCCCAAATTTAGATCAATAAAGTACCTATCTCTATCTATCTATCTAATTGGCCACATCTGATTCCGAAAATTGGTTTTGGCAAATAGGACAAATTGCCACTGTTTACTTAAGCTGTACTGTACTGCTTTTAAACATTTTGAGATAATTGTGGTATTGCTAAACAAATCCAGTATAAATTGTATTCCACTGCTGTCACTTAACCATGTAATGAGTTGGTTATTGTGTTTCTCTCTATATGAACTGTGAGATGAAAAAGTGTCGATGTTTTCCCCCTGCAGGCTTCCTCTCCTGCAGAGGCGCCGGCGGCTCGTCCTCCCTGTCCACAGCCTGGTGTGCCTCGCCGCCTTCGGCCTCGCTCTGCCTCTCGCCATCAGCCTCTTCCCACAGATGTCCCAGGTACGTCGTCCCAAAATAACTTCATCCTATGCAAAGGAATATGTCTTTGCCCTAACATATAATAGATTGTGTTTTTGAAGTTGTTTTTTAACACCAATTCTTGCTTCTTCACATTCTCTGTGTATCAAATAGCTGCTATGCTCATAATAATGATAATAATACATTGTTGTTATATAGAACTTCATCTCAGAGGCACTTAACAATAAAATAATCCATATGAAAAAACAAGATGCAATGAAATGGAATAGAAATAAACAAACTATCAAAAGGAAAGCGGCCAAATAGGTTAGCCTTCAGGTGGCGGAAGGAGTTTATCAGGAAAAGGGAGTTTTTGAAGGGTCTTGTTGAAGGATCATTCTGTGTGTTACGGTCTGATATGAGGACATTTCTGGAAGGAGGGAACAGCAACCGAGAACAATCCTCATCCTCATGCCTGCCATGACTGATGTTGATGACCGGGGTCTCCTGACCTCTTTATCGTCCCCCATTGAGTTTTACAGAGGCTCTGCTAATGAGCCGTATCCCTCGGAGGCTTAACCCGCTCTGTTATGATCTGCCCACAGTCTCTACTGCCTCCATTCATCGAAGCCATGCAGGTTGAGATCTAACTTGAGCCTTATTGCCTCAGTATGTGTCACACTACTCATTAAATGGCGTTTTGTTTTTCACTCCATGTCTCTATCTTTTTCTCTTGTCTTTGCCAAATGACTCGCTGACACAAGACAAGCAGCCCTGGCTTTAAAATATTTAGGAATTAATTACCACTGGAAATATCTCAGACAGCCATATGGCACAAAAACTTCAGGCATATGTGTTACTGACAGTCCTGTGAAAAGCTGCCTCGCGCTCCACGAAAGGGGCCTGTTGTTCTCTCACAAGTCCCTTTTTTTTTTGCACTTTCGTTAAGATAGCAGGTGAAAAAAACCTCCCTAAAAAGCAACATGAATGCCCTGTTCCCCTGGACCCCCTGCCTACTCAATTTGTCCCACTTCCCCATTTCACACCTACCAAGATGTCTGATTAGGATTCTGCCTCCAACTCCAACAGCCATCTGTCTCTGGTTCAAATATTAGGAGCCGCGAACCTCAAATTAGACTTTCCTCTGCCAAATTGGCTCGTTTTACACATTAGCTGTAAATACAGAACATCTGAAGCCTTTAAGAATATATTTGTGAAACTGTTACAAATTGCATATAGAGTTTTATGGATGCATCTACACATACTGCATGTAGAGTTTTATGGATGCATCTACACATACTGCATGTAGAGTTTTATGGATGCATCTACACATATGACATGTAGAGTTTTATGGATGCATCTACATATACTGCATGTAGAGTTTTATGGATGCATCTACACATACTGCATGTAGAGTTTTATGGATGCATCTACACATACTGCATGTAGAGTTGTATGGATGCATCTACACATACTGTACTGTATGTTAGCGTGTTGTGTCTCACTGCTATTTAAACGCATTTCTATTTGCACTGATGACCTTTTTTTTTCTGCTTTGATTCCCACAGATCAGCGTCAATCAGCTAGAGCCAGAGATCGCCATGGCAACAGATTGTAAGATTGTGACATACAATAAAGGCCTGTGAGTGATCTGCTCTGCCAAACATCTAAATATAGGAGTAAAGTAAGAAGAGTGAATTATGCTAAAAACTTGGCTGCGTTATCCTGTGAAAAGTAAGCATATGTTTACAGAAAGAATACACGTTGTTTTTGCCAAGACAATATATAATAAATAACACATATCGACACCTTTTAAGAATTACTATCCCTGTTAAGACATGCACACCAACCAACAAAATAACATCATGTGACTGAGCCACAAAATATATTTATGGAGTAACTCGAATAGCAACTATCAAAAACTATTTTCTATTAGCTTGCCTGGTTTCTTCTTACCTGTAAAAGACAATACATTTTGACGTTAACTTAAAAAAAAACGTAGTAGAATTATTAGTGGATTAGATAGTGATGGACCAAATACTCAAAGTAAAGTAGTGAAAAACGTTCCTGCATGATGAGAATCTGAATCATCATATTGTCAAGTCTCTCTGAAGTACAGGAGTAAAGTACCTCCAAATTTTAAATCATTTGAGTCTTGAGTCATTTGACTCCAGTCCGAGCCGACCATGTGTTCTGGATTGTAAATGTAAATACTGTAAATGAAATCAGGAAAAATGACTGAAATGCATTTCCTTTGAAATAGTTTTTTGTTCTTGTTTATAATGAAACGCCCGACCTTCTCTTGCTTTTTATATAAAGCTAACGCCAGTCTTACGACCTGGTGTCAGAGGTTGCATGTCTAGAAGGACAAATCAAAAAATATGGCACAAGAAAAAAGCTAATTGTAAAGTCCAAAATATGAACTTCATTTTGTTTTTTTCTGATTTCTTTACCTGGGCAATCATTTTGCAACCCAGCACATTCTTCTCGCGACCCCTTGTAGGGGTGCTGACCCCTATGTTGCGAAACTCCTCTTTAATGGTTTCAGCCAACTGGAAAGGTTGCTCAGCCTGGTTTTGGTATAGTGCGTCTATCTAAAAACCTTTCTTGTAAACTCGAACTGTGAACTGCAATACGTTTTAAAACAAATGTATATCTCATGGAAATCATCCAATGACAATGTGATTTTTTGTTCACCACAAAAGCCTGTATTGAAAACATTGTAATGTAGTTAAATGATGAATGTAGTTTTTGTAATAAAACAAGTTAATACTTTATATACACATACAAGTCTTAATGTAAAATATGGAGATTTGTATTCCATATTGTTTATTTTTAAATCTCTATTGTAAAATGCTGCTTTGTATGTACTTGGACTTGATTTATATAAACTTCCTGTCTACAAGTGTTATCTTTTGTCATGATCTTTGTGATGTGTGAGGAAACGCACGTTGACAAGCAGCCACATGCAGCACCAGCGGAGGATGCTGGCTGTAACTCGGGTAAGACAAATGCAAAACCCAGATATTTATCAATCCTATTGGCTTTTAACTATTCTGTTTGTAATCACCTTAGAATTTTACTGTAATAATGTAAGTTTTATTGAAATATTACCTGATGGCTTTTAACTCTGACTATATTTCAAGAATGTATTTTATGACTCAATACAAATGATAATTGTTAGTTTGTTTACCAATTCCCAAGAATGTTCAAGATATGTTTTACATTTCTAAATTCTAATTACATTTTAAAATGACACATAACTTTATATTTTGGGGGAAAGCACCAATTGTATTTGATCTTTAGCACGCTTAGTTTAATGGCAACCTTCCTTATTGTAATCTCAGATGTCAAATTAGATCATATAAGCAGAAATACATTTATTGATGCAATATAAAAACGGTGACTAACCGGCATGCAATTTAAAATCAACAATTAAAGATGTGTCATTTGTTGCTCAAAGTAAATAAGGCTTTTTTAATCCTGTGCAGAAACCCGGTAATCAGACAGTAATATTCAACCCAGTGCTTGTCTTTCGGGACAGCAGCAGTCTGATGCACGCCCCCCCCCCCATCCCCCCCTCTGCATCTCTCTGGAGAAGCTCTTTGTTTTTCTCTGCTCTCTCCTTCTCTGCTGACTCAGGCGACAGGAGACGCAGCGTTTAGGGAGACAGGCGTGATTTTCCGCCCTAATTGTTTTCCTAACAGGCGAATGAGAGGTGCGGCTCTCGGTAATCGTGCTGACCTTTTACCTAACGGAGACCTGATTGGCCTCGAACACACCTCCTGCTCCACTATTAGGAGCTGGCCGATATGGAGATCATCAAATATCAAAAGATTTCTGATCAAATATCACAATGTTGGTATGAACGGTTGACTATTGTGCGCTTTCACAATGAATTATTTGATAAATAATCTTCAGTAATGTGAATATAATGTCTAAGTGGGAAAAAGCGAACAGTCTGGGGAATTTGAAAATGACATCACTTCACTGTAAAGCCTTTAAAACCAGGGAAAGACATCATATGACGATATTAATTTGATATTGACTTATTGCCAAGCCATAGTGTGTTATAGTGCTTTCAGAGTTTAAGTAAGTAACTGTCCTGCTTCAAATCCACCTCTGTTGGTGTTTATGAACTTCAGTGACTGTGTATTTGCAGCTGCAGTGAGTATAGGATACCCTGGGAACTCAAAACAAGGCCCCTCTTGCAACTGCAGATGTTTGCAAGACTACTGCAGTTTACCTGCCCTGCCTCCCCCTTCCTCTTTACTCTCTCTCTCTCTGTGTTTCTTAGCTTACAAAACAAGACATCAGGGTCAGACTTTAGGGCTCATCTCTGAAGCCTCGGGGTCATTAGGAGGAGATTCCTTCCGTTTCTTTTGACAGGTGATTACTGAGGATGTTTGGTGAAAGAGCCGCCGCACAATAGTAACTACTTTCCCTCTTTCTTTCTTTTTCCAGAGGCTGCACCCTGTGGATGGGAATTTTTTCTGTGCCCCCCCCCCTTCTGCTGGAATTCAGAGGAAATACCGGTAACACACCTGACACCTGTGCGACTGTCCTGCACCTTTCTGACACCTCGGTCTCCATCAATGAGCCCCGACCTAGAACCGGTGTCCTGTTGGTGAATGCAACAGCAAGTACATTTACTCAAGTACCATGAGTATAACTTGAAGTTCTTATACTTTACTTTAAAATGTCAATTTAATCATACTTTTGGTTCTACTCCAATACATTTTCAATGCATGATTTTGTACTTTTTTCTCTGCTTGCTACACATTTTTGACTGCTTTAACTATGTTGCAGATTAATCATTAATATAACAAATAAATAAACTAATACTGTAAATCATGGTGTATTAGAGTAGGTTATAAGCTCCCCAGCAATATATGAAAACATTATAGCTAGCCCCACCTTAACAAGCTGTAACATTACAGTGGTAAACACATCCATGTATCACTGATTGTAATACAGAAAAACAATATGATAGTGAAATGGGCCATTCTGCATAATGAGTCTTTTTACTTTTGGTACTAAAAGTATATTTTGGTGATATTACTTTGGAGCTTTGACTTGATTTTGAGTTTGAATGCAGTAGCAAATGTTATTATTTTGCTCGCAGTAAAAACCTCTTAAGCATCTGCATCTTAACAGAGCAACACACTGAGCTCACGTTCCCCTCCATCCCATGTTTGCCAAACTGTGCAAGGGCAACGCTGCAATAACAGCAATAGAAGCCGACCTTTTATTTGTACTGTTTGTTTGGTTGTGCGAGTACCCTTTAGCTCTAGTTCAATGCATTAAACAACCTGAACAGGGACAACCCTTGTTGAATTTCACTGATCACAACTTCATATGCCATAGTAGCCCGAGTGTCTGTGGGGTTTTTGTTCCAATCAAACGCTGCAGCAGCATGTTTCACACTGATTTGCACCTTCAGCTTCACCTTCATCGGCAGTGGAACTAATAGGTGAAATCTGCAGCTGAAATCTTGTTGGATAAAAAAAATAACAATGCTTTCTTCTTCAGGCTGTTTGACACTATGTACAAAGTGAGAGCTGAATTACACAAAAACATTACATGTCTCATGAGAATAGCTTTATTTCTAAAACATATTTTTTTGTACTCACATGTGCTGCTTGAAAAGTATGTTCTTATATGTTCTGTACTACACTTTAATGAAGTCATCCATCACACCACAAATGACAAATGTGGCATGGCACGTGTGGCACAACTCGCTCCTAACTTCCAAGGTCTCTGCAGCTTCTTGTCTGTCCCAAAGTCACGCACAGCTGGTCGTCAATAGCCATTTTTGTGCAGAAATGTTCATTATGAAGCAGAGCGGAGCGCGGGAACGGGTCCCAGCAGTAACAATAAAATCACGCTGCAAAATTGGGATCTTCCTTGAGTATCTTGCTCTTCTGGAAAGCCTGTTTTCCGGCTCACTTGGTGGATTAAAACATTTCCTGTCATAGAGGAGAATTTTAAATGAAGTCGGTACACAGGTGGCCGATTTAATGGGGGGAGCGATGAGGTGTTAATGACCTAAGCAGGTGGTAGAAACAGCTTTAATGAAACAAATAGCCTCTTTCAAAAAACAACCTTTATACGTGGACTATGTACAATATTTAAAAAAACAGACTATGATAGATGATGTTTCTCTTCATCTTTGGTCGTCTCACCAAAGATTATTATCCACATTCAGGATGGAAGTCATTAAATAAGAGGTTTTTCTCCAGTGTCACCACGATGAAGAGATGTGCGGTGATTTAGTCCTTTTTCTAATGTCTCTAGTTATACTTAATAATATTACATAATAAATAGTGTTGGTCCTCTGGTTTTTAGGGCAGCATTGTGGGAGGTTTTAGTCCTCCGAGGTCACGTCTATGTCCTCGGAGCCTGGCTGCTTAGTGGCCATGCGCCATCTGTTGATGTGGTGGTTCCCCTTCTTCTTCTGCTGGCTGTCCGGGCCCTCCTCCTCCAGCTTCTGTCGCTTGTACTTAGTCCGCCTGTTCTGGAACCACACCTTCACCTGTGCACAAAAACAAACAGTGTCAATGATCACGATGCACTTTTTTTTTTTAAGAGGTGGCACCCCAGGTGAAAAGGGTCAATGAATATCTAATAGATTACACCATGGCCGTTTATGTTTAAACATGCAAAT
This sequence comes from Notothenia rossii, assembly GCF_949606895.1. Lineage (NCBI taxonomy): Eukaryota > Metazoa > Chordata > Actinopteri > Perciformes > Nototheniidae > Notothenia > Notothenia rossii. Next base: position 77,893,195 of record NC_136905.1, on the reverse strand, counting down.
AATCCTTGTTTTATGAATATACAGTTTTGCATATATTTCCAGAACTGAGTCAGAAGATTGGACAATACCAGGTCCAAAATATTTTTTCATTTTGTTGACGGGTTCAAAAGAGAACAGTGTCTGTTGACAGCCATACCATACCACACATTCATTCCATAGCCCTGTTTTTCAGAGCAAAAATAAGATGCATGATTTTCTTAAGTAAATGGGGATGTCTTGAATTCCCTTGAGGCAAACTGTCGAAATACCAATTACAAACAATTGACAATGTTGTGAAACAGAGAAAACGCTGCAAATAGTTGTGTTTGAGAGGCTTCGACCTGAAAAGGTTTGGCATTTCTGCTTTAAAAATGTTAATCTTTTATCAATCAACTAATTTATGAATTGGGTCATATTTCCAGTTCAACCTGTGATTTTCTAACTGTTAAAATGTCTATGATTTAATTTTCCTTCCAACATTTAGTTACTGCAAACCACTGAACCTAAACATTAAAACTCAAACAAGTAAAACCACTACTAATCACAAAAATGCTTTTCTCCATTTAAATGAAGCTCTGATAATTAACACTTTTGGATTTTGCCAACTCCAGCATCACTTTTTGCAAAACAACCTCATCTCTTTGCGTTCATAACTAAGAATGGCATCAGTGTATGAAAGGTCAACGGACAACATATATTAGACCTTAGAAAATGAGCGCGGTGTAACATAGACGAAGCCAGGATGCATTTTTTAAATAGCAACACAAACGCTTCCTTCTCTATTACCGCTTGACTCTTACAGGCTTCGGGCTAACTCTAGTTGTCCCTGAAACACTGATGTCTTCTTTCCTAGAGCTGTGTGTGAGTATCTTTGTTTATTTGTTTTAAGTGGAGGCAGTGCAGAAGACGTTGTGTAAGGGTTAGCCACAGAAAAGCTGTATAGTATTTTGGCTGCTTTTTTTATTTTAGCATCCATTAGTTATTCTTCTGATTTATAATAATGCTAATTTAATATAATCCCACCAATAGTCCACATGTTTCTACTGGTGTCCTTGAGTGCTTAATCGAAAGTAACAGCAGATCAAAACACTTAAAGTAGGTCAATTCATATTCAGTTCAATCTCTTTGTAATTAGCATAATGCAATTTGTGCTTAATTGCAAGCCTCTTATTTACTGACACAAACCCTGCAAGCAGCATTTATCCACAAAGCTGACTCAGGAAACCTCTGGTTATATTGCCTATTAGGCCTAATTGACATCCAGACATTGTGGACTCATTAAACTTAACCATCAATAATATTTACACACCTTATTTCTATAGCACGCATTAATTAAACACCTTTTAAGAGACTCTTTGTCTCATGCTCTAAGAAGGGTATTATTTAAATTGAGTTGCACTGTTTTATGTTTGTTTTTTTAAGTTTACAATACAGCTATAGCAAATGAAAGATCATTTCACACTGGAAATAAATGGTTTACTCTTCTTTAGCATTATAGTACCCTGATATGTTGCCACATAAAAGCCTTCATGGACAAAGATGTATCCTAAGCTAAATATACCTGAAATAAAGGTTGACATAACCCCCCTATATATTTAAATATATAACTTTTTAAGAAATATGCTTAATGTATTCATTTTTTCTATAAGGATGTTGTCGTTAAAATATCGCGATATTGCGATAACACTTAGGTTGGGGTGTAAAGGGAAAATATGTTGCCATGGAAATGACTGCTTTCGGTAAACTAACGTGAAATGAGGTAGAAATTATAAAGATTGACCTGCTTTAGTGCTTTAAGGTGGGCAACACATTGAAAAATCCATACTTAAAGGCTAAATCCACTTATTCGCATAGTGTTAGCATTAGCACACCTGTGTTTCATACAGCTGTTAGTGTTAGCTTAGCATTAGCTCAACACAGAGCCCTATATTAATATCAATATAGGACTCTGGCTCAACAGCGTTCCAGACAGCTGTAAATATTAGCTTAGCATTAGCTCACCTGTGTTTCAGATAGATTCAAGTTGTTAGCGAGCTGCTTCCTCTCGGCTCCGACGACGTAGTGGTTCTTCTCGAAGGCTCTCTCCAGGCGGAGGAGCTGAGACGGGGAGAAGGCGGTCCGGATGCGCTTGGGTTTCCTGGCGAAAGGACCGTGGAGGAGCATGCTGTCCTGGGACACATCGTTACCTGACACCAGCGAGGAAGAGAACAACACGGGCCCCGTCAGTCGGTCAGTAAGGAAACTTTTCATTACACCAATTGTATCTGGGCAGGTAGGTAGGCTGTGCGTGTGTTGAAAACGGTATTAATAGAAAACGGTGAACAGTGTGTTAATGGGTCTATTCTACTGCAAAGTGGGACCAAATTATGCTGTCATTATGTTAAAGCAATTGTGTTCAGCAAAACCTTGAATATATAAAGATTTCGATATCATTATTAATTTCGATTTTTACATTATAAATCATAATACAAATAGATAATTAGGCTACTTAGCATAATTACAAGGAAATCAAATATGTGTTGCCTATTGGAAACAGTTTTATGTCAAATTCATTTTTGGTAAATGACCAGCTGTTTTTAGAAATAGACCACTTTGCTTCCATGTAAAGTTGTCTTTTTATTGCTTTCATTTTATATATTAGACCTATTGGAAAATCATTCATTTTAAGTGTGTAATTTAACGCACATTTAAGGCATAACAATTCATTTATACATATGGAGACGGACGGAGAACATTTTCAAATAGGCTCTCATAATGCTGAACAAACCTGATAAAGGAAACACATTATGAGACTAAAACCGTGTTTATTGTTGATCAATTAATTTGTAAACACTCAAAAGAGTTTAATAAAATATAATCAAACATATAGGATGCTGTATGGTTTTCAAAAGAGAAATTAAACATTAGATGCATGGCCTACATTGTAATGTAATAATAATAATATCGGGTATACAATTGTATTCTTCTGATTGAATTACATTTCCTGACGGCAAACGAAACAAGGTGTTTGATCACTTGGTGTGATTATTTTTGACAGAATTGTGGTTGTGGAATTGATCTGTAGCCCATTTGGCTTTCCCCGTTTTACACTTCCTAATATTGAGTCAGAAAGTTGTAACCGAAATCGAAAATATTCTAAAATTAGATGTTTATTGTTGTCAAACACAAGTCGTTTGTATTTGTTAAGCTAATATGTTTTTTTTATATTGTATCCCAATAGCCCTAATTAAAGTTAATTATGGGATATTAACAAATGAGCATAAATTCAATTAAATTAATTTCCTTAATAAATCATGTTAATTGTAATGCTTTGCATCGTTCTGTCTATTATAAAATACATTTTCTCCCCGGAACTTTTTGAATGCAATAAAAAGTTATATGAAAATAAAGGTTTTCTTAAACTAGGCTATATTAGATAGATATATACAGGGTTAATACATTGTTTTGGGTTTGTTGATCTGAGATTAAGTTAATCACTGCAGGCTGTGTTCAAATAATTTGCTGTTAAACCTGTGCAGTTTTTTCATTTCCTTTCTATTCCTATTATATTTAAATTACTCTCTTCGATTTTTATCATTTTTGTCAGCCGTGCTGTTGTGTTTGATTGAAATGAGCCTAACCTCGGGCTAGATTTTCTTGTATGGAAAAACAAATCTAGATCAGAGCTTATCTACTCCTGGCTATGGCTTCCTGAGAGTATAGCTGCAGGGCGACTGAGAGTGGAAACATGAGGGCAGCCTGCTGCTAGCGCCGTGGCCTTGTTCGGGTTATGGCTATCTGTGCCGGCAAGTTATCGTCCAACTAAGATATGTTCAATGTTGACAACAGTGTACATCCAAGAAAAATAAAAGATTAAAGCGATTTATAACCTGAAATAGGTTTAATTTTTTGTTCACACGGGTAACCCATGCACACACAGAAATCCGAATTTTTGTGCACAAAATACTTTTTTTTAGGATGATAATTCATGCCTAATTTAATTGCACCCATGGAAAAAGCTTGTATAATGTTTTGGTTGAATACAATATTGTGTCATTTGCATAATCCCCACTTCACTCACCTTGAAATCTGTGTCCGAAAAACCTGTTCCGTAGCACCCAGGGGTAGAAGTTGAGCGGGTCTCGGTGTTGCGAGCCGAAGAAGTGCGGATGCTGCAGGTGGTGCGAGCCTCCCAGCTGGTGAGGGGCCACGGTGAGGGAGGGGTGGTTCACCGTGTCCGGGAACATCAGCTCAGGGCTCTGGTATATGGTCCGGCCCGCTGGATGCTGGTAACTGTTCATTAAGGCATCTGTCGTCGGGTTGGAGTAACTTAAAGCCGTGGGGCGGATGGGCTCCTCGGACATCAGAGGATTCTCTTTAGCGACCAGAGACTCTATCGTGAAGCAGCGCTTTCCTGCAGTCGAAAACATCTTCTTCTTGCAGAAATAGGAACCAAGAAGAAAATATGAAGTGTTCTTCCTCTTGCTGGAAAATAAGTCTCAAAGATGCACCATGACCAAAGAGTGTTTTTAAGCTCGTGCAGTTGAGATGCTGCTGCAAAACTCAACAGTGCTGCTGCTGCAAATTGCCCTGATCCAAGAAGTCTACGCGCTCTGAGGGTTTCAGTGCGCCAAGTAACGCGCCTGTAACCTTCAATGTGTCTTGAGGCTGCGCAGGGAGGCATCTGATTGGACCAGAGCTGCCAATACTTCTGCTCTCCTCAAGTACCTGCTCTATGGATCACACAGGACCCGGCCGCTTAGTTACAGAGACACGCTGAGAAAACATGCGCGCCCCAATTAAGGGCTCATTGTGTGTCCTATTGGGCGTAATATGTAGTTTTTCTTCAGGGAAACAGTGGAGGGTGGAGACGTTTCCAACCGATTCGGTGCAGGTTCAATCATCCAGGAATTCTCTAGTGATATCTATAGCGTCAAGGAAATTAAACTTCATATGTAATTCGACTATATGCAGGAAAGAGATTAGTTTTAATAATTTATAGTGTTTTACCCTCATTATCATGTTTAATCTGTGCTGCACCTTTAGCTGTTTGAAAAAGTCTTTAAAACACAAGCTGTAAAGGTCACACATGCAATTTCTATGAATAGTGTTCTGAAACATCGTGATACTGAAGTCAAAGATATTTAACTCATATTCTCCATTGAATTGGATTTACATTCAGGTTAACGTGCACACTGAATTATCATTGTGTCCATCCAGCATCAATTGGCCTATGCAAAGTCCCATCAAAAAGCACAATTTACTGCCTATATTGGCATTTTTCATTCTTAATTTCTAATAGTTTTTTCCTGTGGGAATGTTGTAATAAACGTGCACTGTGTGTAAAAGTATCGTTGAACTACCGGATAGATGCGTTTTTACTGCAATAATAATAACAATAATAATGTTGTTTAATATTATTTATTTGTCCTTTTATTTAATCAATTGATACATTATTTATGATATTGTCGTTCTACGTGGGTAAAGGTGTTTACATGACTCAAGGATTAGAATACCTTTATTGTTCAAATAATGTTGTGTTTTTACATGTTATTTAAAAAAACGAACAACAACAAGATATTGAGATAATTAAATAACACGAAAATAGTTTCTAGATGTTTTGGGGTTTTAACCTTAACATTAGCACCCAGTGTGTCCTCTGTGAGAACAATCAGAGCCTGTAATTGTGTTTGCAGCTCACCGGCTTCCTTAGTTCTCCCTCTCACGCTTCGCTTCATGGTGCACTAACCAAGTTAATAATTATCCTCCTAATACACTCGTTTGCTTGGAGGTTGCATTAGAAAATCATTACCGATGGAAATTATGAGGTAAAACAAGTTGTTGATTGGGCTTTTAGAGCTAAAGGCTCCTAAAGACGGCAGCAGGTGACTCGGTTTCCAAAAAGCAAAAACATTTTATCCACCAGTGAATTTTGTCTGTGTTACATGTTAACATCTTTATGTATTTACTGGGTGAGGCCTGAACTCTTTCATACAGTTTTATTGGAAATGTATTTCCTTATACTTGCATGACTCAGAAGAGCCACTGTTGTATTTAACTTCCCATTTAAATCGTATTAACAAGCGTATGTTGATTATGATCACCGAATTTAAATGAATGCCATACCAGTTTCATGTTGTCCTGTGGAGTTATTTTGCTTCAGGATACAAATATACTCATTACATGTTCCGTTTAAAAGTATTATGTTTTAGTGTAAGGTTACAGGATACATATAAAGGTCACATATTGCACAATGTTATATTTGAACTGTGCAGCAGCAGGAACTCACTGGCTGAAAGGGCCGGTTGGGTTTAATGATGAAACCCTGCGCGCATTTACGCACTGACCCTGATCGCTGCTGGTTAATAGATGTCCAAATCGCTCTGCATTAACAAAAACAAAGCAGAGCAGTCTACCTTTGTTCCGTACCTACTGTTTATTCCACCCCCCAGGCTCCGGAGGAGAGTCTGAGCAAAGAGAGGAAAGTGAGCGGTGCAGTGGAAATACCTTTATAGGTTATAGTGACATTCCTCTAGTTTAATATCCCTGAGATATTTAACTGCGTGTGTGACAATTACGCGAGAATATCTTTTGTATCAAACTCGATGACATAATGTCTTCAGATTATTTATTAATTTACGGATTACAGCATGTTACATATTGGCCAATAAATAATATAAAAATATAGAATATAAAAGATCCTAAAAAGCAGGTCACATTTTTTTTGTATATGCACCAGTTCAGCATAGCTCCAGTATTTGTGAAATATTTCTAAGCATTTTAATAAATTTCCAAGTTTATCAAGTGTTAATTCACCCTAGCTTTTCCATGGTTTCCCATAAACGTGTATTATCTGGGGAAGAAATACAGAGACACATTTAAACACCACAACTTGTTAATACATAAAGAACGAGAAACAATATGTAACTTAACAACCTTTATATTAAATATCTGACTGAAAATATTAGCAAATAAAGGACATCATTCTGGAAACATCATGACTGTAATTTAAAACTATTCCATTTGTATTAAAAATACCAAATTATGTAGTTGTAAATTATTCAAATGTAATTAACTGTATTATGTCTATTTATTTCACCAGTATAATCACAATACTACAATAGCGTAAAGACCACTTCAAGAATTATAAAGGGTTACAAATGACTTTGATCTAAACTCAACAGACCAAACAGTTATTGCAAAAAGTGTCTTGCGTAAATCTTTAAAGTCTGCTCTTATAGATATAAAAATTAAATTATAACATTTTCCAAATATTTTGCACATGAACAAAATATCACTGCTCAAAATATTCTACTTGTTAATGTTCTCTAATATCCAGAATGTATTTTTTATCGGGGGGGTCATGGTAAAAGAGGGACAAAGACGAAGAGAAGGCAGATGGCTCGATTTCATACTAGTGCTGCCCTCTAGTGGCCTACAAAGGAAAAAGGGTTGAGAAAATGTGACTTTTGCAGACACTTGCCTTAATAAATGAATACATGGTATAATTATAGTATGATTGAGTTTGGCCCATATACTTAACTTTATGACAGTTTTAAATATGTATTACCAAAATTATTGGTATTATGGTAAAGAAAACATACCAAAGGACCAACGTGAACATGCAAAATGTTTAACCTCTTTTCCAATTAAAAATGCCTGTAGCAAGGAATTTGATAACGTACATTAAAATACACTTTTTGTAGAAACAAATGTATATTTTTGCTCTATCATCATGTATACATAATACCTCCAGAGGAGCTCTCTCCTCAGTCTCCTGATTCACGGTGTTGTTGTTTTTAGAGCAATGCTGCCATCCAGTGGTGGAAAGGAGTCAGAGCAGGTTTTTAAATTAAAGATTTCCTTCAATGGTCAACTGAAGCCTTTGACCTAAGCAGGTTTCTATTTAGTTACCAATCCCGGTTGTTTCAGTTGAACATGAGCAGTATTAACCTGATTTGATATAAGTACAAACCTTGGAGGTTAAAACGTTCTCAGTCTTAGTAAGTCTTACAAGTATACAGAACCCATGAACTCAACATAGGGGCACTTTAGATGTCAATGTTAAATACTTCAGAACAGAGACAGAAATTAAGCTTTCCAGAAAAAATAAATATATTCTACAAAGTAAAGGGGGGGCTTAATACACGAAATAATCCAAACTAATTGTAAGTGTTTTAATCTCGAAATGTATTCAACAATTCTCCACATTAATTCCCCTCCTTTTCTGTGGTATAAGGCAACTTTGTACAAGGTATATATATGTGATCAACTTTAGACATGTATCCTCAAGAAATGTATCATCATTTAAAAACAATTTGGCTCGTAGATTAAAATGATTCTCTCTTCCTCTTCCTGGTGATTTTGAGGATGCAGATTGAAGCGTCAGAGACCAGCCGAGGTTTCCCCTCTCACCTCCTGCGTTCATTAATAAACTAATTGGCCATTTTGTTTCGCATTAGCGTTGTGTGTTCAGCTAATCTGCTCCACTTAAATACTTGGAACATTTCACCCCGTTATAACGAGATGGGAAAAGTAGCAGGTCACTGCGTTTGTGCCACCTGCACGAGAAGTGCGGTCGTTTAGCCACCTGTACCGGGCTGCTCTGCTGCTCAGCATAGACAAACATTACACCTTCAACCGCCCTGGAGAACAACGTGTTCATATCGAGAAAAGGCATCTATCGCTTTTTATTTCGCTTAATCAATGTGTTTCATATCTTAAAGTAGATTAACCATTTTATAACCATGGCGTGAATATCATCAAGTGCAAAAAGTGTGAAATGTACATTTGAACTCCACTAAAGCAGAATAAAATACACCTATTGTAATATGAACATTTTGGCGAAGCTTTATCAGATACAATGTGCTTTACGGCAGTTGTTTTGTAGCGATTTATAAAGAAATAAAATCACTGATAAAATGTATGATGGTATTTTCTGATGTGTATGTATCGTTAACACAATGTAATCCTGTTTGCATATTGGAGATATGATCCAACAGTTTTCCCGCATTTTTTTCATGGGGTATGTTGTGCGTAAAAGGCACACGTTGGATACATTACGCATTATTTTAAATCCAGCTGAATCCGGATTCCTATTTTTAATGTTGCTCTTTGACTGGTCTTCACGGTATTCTCTGTCGCTGAACGTGGACAGCTGCTGCTATTTCCTGAGAGAAAGCAGTCGGTCATCCACACATCAGGAGGATGAGGAGCTCCTCTTGTCGGTGCCCAGAAGTCATTGTGCGCCTCAAATGCGGACCTTTCAGCGCGAGACAAAGGGCAGCTTCTACTTCAAACGTTTGTAATGAAAGCTAATGACTATTAGATGGAGTAGAAGGGCCCTCGCCTTTGCAAATACAATGCAAAGGAGATTTATTTTTTTACAATCGCCTACCCTAATTCAAATGAAGTGCACTCTGCTATTGGAGCTGGAGGGTTATTGCTCTCCATGAGAACTTTCACACCTTACATCCGAGCTGAGTCATGAGACCAAGGGTGTTTGAATTCAGGGAGGAGAAATGTTTTAGGTGTTTAAAGATATAGAGAAACAGGGTGAGGATAAAGACTCCATTTTGACTGTTATCATTTAATGTGCATTTGTTTGATGGATTCAATACATTGGAGTGATAACAAAGAGATAACACCTTACAATTCAATAGTATTCAAAAAGTGGAAAAATGCAAAGGAAGTCCCTTGTTTCAGCTTTTAAAATATGAGTATTTGTAGCGTTCGTTTGTCACACACTGCAGTAAACTGATCATGTTGTTTGGACAAACACATTCATTTAAAAATATGTAGACATATTTAACAATTAATCAATCTTGACAATAAGCATTACATTACAATACATCTATACAATTCACATTTCATGTTACTGTTGTTACAGCCTGTGCAACATGTTTGATCAATGAATTGCTTAACATCACTATTTCGGCTGTTCATAGTTGCTATCTTTTGCTTGTTTTGCAGTTACACTGAACAGGAGGTATGGTGACTTCACATCAAGCGCTGGTGAGTTTCAGATTATAATATTTATTATAGTTTTTACTCTAAATCCACTAGTCACTGCAGTCAGTAATGTCCCAGAGCCTGCCTAAGGTGATGTTTTCGTTGTGTCCTTGGGCAAGTCACTTTGCCCGCATCTGCTCCTGTGGGTAATGTCCACAGTAATGACTCTTACATGTCTAATATGTGTAATGTGTAATGTGTAATTGTAAAGCGCTTTGAGCACCTGTAAAAGCGCTCTATTTAAAAATGTAATGCATTATTATTATTATTATTATTATGTTTTCGAAGTAGCTTTTTTTGCTCAACCAACAGACATATCTAACTTGTTATTAAATATTTATAAAGATATAATTCAAATTGAATAACCAGAAATTATCTTATAGAGTACACTATACTTTTAATATGATTATTTAAGGAGATCCACCCAGACTCACCATGAGCAAGCTAAATGAAAAACCTCAACAATGTTGCAGATTACATTTCATCCCCTTAACTAATTGTTTCAGCTCTATAAGATAGAGTGCAGCCTATAAAGAGACAATATGTTCTGAAAATGCAGTGTGGATAAACCTGTTGTTATTGTCAGTAAGACAAACAGTTGCAAAGGGAATAAGAGCAACAAGTCAGGAGGTAAATGAAGATGTGACAGTTTCTTTTCATAAGGAGCCTCAGAGCCTGCAGTGAGTCTTAAGAAGCCCAGGCAGTGCGGCATGTTTCCAGCCGTTAAGGTGCCTTGTGCTAATTGGGACGATGAGCCCCGGTGACCCCCGCTCCCCTCCCCTCCTCCCCAAGACTCTCCAGGTTTTCCCAGGCCTCTGACTGCTTCTTTCTTCCCCTCAATGGGATTACGTTGGGCTGTGGAGAGCGGAGGGGAGGGGGAGCTCTGATTCCCGGCTGATCACATCAGAAACGGCTCTCTGGGGTTTTTACACAAATTCTGCTCTAATCACAGCAAGCAGAAACACCAGGAGAGGCGGGGGGGTTTATTAAACTTCTCTCTTTGATACTGTTACCTGACCTCTCACAGCACCTCTGCTGCAAACATCCAGTGTGTGCTGCGGTTATATGTGTCTTTGAAGCATTTACATATTAGAAACAGGCCACTAGAGGTCAACATGTACAAAACCATTTCTACATTAAGATAAGGGCCACATGTGAAATTACTTTTGACACCGGACCAAAGGTTAAACAGTACATTTTTCTCAGTATTGTGACTTTTTTCCTGCAGAATTTGGACTAACATCAGAATTAGAAAAACAAAATTCACTCTTGGTCAGATCTGAAACATTTGAAGCCGTTTATTAGTCGAGTATACAAAAATCAAAGTTTATGAGCAATGGCTGCAGAAACCACTTCATCGTCTATCTATATTGTCCAAACTAAAAGCCATAATACCTGAGATTAGACATTAAAAGTAGATATTTTCAGGGTCACAAGCAAACAAAACTACTACTACTTGATTACTTTCTACTTCTGAGGAACAGTGTATTACCAGTAAGTCAAATAGCAGCCTGTAATATAAGTATTAACACAATTTAGGGATTAAAAGTGTTGGAAACCAGTATGTTTTCCCAGTTGGATGTCTTTGTTTAATTTGCTGGAGTTATCCACAGGACAGGTCTTTCAGCTTCACCTACCCAATTAGCTGCTCTGATGGACTCGTTTGCTGCATCCCAATCCTTTCTGCACGCTGTCCTCTCTCGTGTTTCATCCTTCATGTCTGCCAGGCAGGCTTCAGCACACAGCAGGACTCCCTTTCCACCTGGAAGCCAAGACGTGGACTTTCTATAGAGCAGAGACAGGACACCTGCCGAGGTGGGGTGGGGGTGGGGGGGAGGCATGTGTGTGAGAACAGCCGTAGTGACCGTTTAAACAGATTAGACAGTGAGGCGCAGCTCTCTCCTGCCCGAGACAGACTGACCCTACCACCCCGGGTTACACATATCCACAACTAATCCCAGAGCTGGTTATTTATTTGCTTAGCTTAAAGCAGAGGGGAACCTGAGTCCATCCCCACATTTTAACTTGGATCAAACCAAGGAGGAGATGTCTCGCCATGTCTCCGTCATCTTTCCACCGGGTGCAGAGTGAGATGAGAGGAGCAATAAGGAGAGGTCAAAGGGCATGGGGATGGTTTTATAGGGGACAGGTTTTCTCTCCTGAATTAAATCAGTTTATGATACTAATGTGCAGATTAAAAAACCCTCGCAAAATGACCCCTAATAAAACAATTCTCCTACTGAAATTGAAATGTTGGTGCTCTTTTGGTAGGGAACACAAAAGTATGATGAAAGGTCTAAGGCACTATTTTTTTTAAACGTTTGCTTAGGAGGCTATTCTGTAAATTCTCTCATGTTGACATTTGAGGCCAATGGAGGCTTCAATCGATGGATTTCATATTGATTCAAGGAGTGATATCAGAAGAGCATGACCTGATTGGTGCAGGTGGGTATTTAAGAGTGTCTCTGAGGAAGGTCTGTGTACAGAAGCTTCATTATGAAGAGAGCAGTGCTTGGAAGTATTTTCTTTGGCAAAAAAAACCAAAAGCTGGAAATAGTCTATCTATTTTATTACTACGCAGCTCTGTCTTGTACCCAAGCGCTACCTAAAAATGTACACGTATGGGTTTTGAATTTCATAATTAGCTAAGCATCTGATAAGGCAACATTTTTTGAATATATTTTTGCAGGAAGATTACCATGGGGGTTTCCTCTTTATCTGTTGATTCAACCAAATTATAAGTATCAGTTCCTCTGATATTTATGCAGACCTGTTTTTATTTCAAACCCATTGAAAAGCTTTTTTCAGTATTTCACTTAAACATGAAACGCACTACATTGGTGTATTTAGACTAAATGAGACAAACTCAAAGTGAACATTTGGAAAACTCATCTTGTTTTGTAAATGTTTTTACCCTCAAAATTAGAATCTGCTGACAGTAGCATAAAAAATCCAAAACGTGATCAGATGTTGATAAAAGTTTGTAACATCTTAATGGGAGACAGTGTACAATGTCTCCTGTTCCCAAATAATTGCCCGGCCGATTGAAAGAGCAGGGATCATTTCATATATCTTATGAGACATACACTCTTCTAATTTGGGTAGATCTCATATGTATCAGTTCAACTGTGTTACATTTGCAAATACTAAATAAGGATTTAGGTTTTTTTTTTTTTTTTAAGTCCAATTAAACATCTGGAAATGTTTCAAACACATGGCTCAATAAGAAGGAATGAACAGGACAAGGTTGCAATTGATGTCATAAAATATATTTCTGAAAAATGTCATTCAAATGTAAAAAACACATCAAGTGAACTAATCAAAGAGCAAGACAATTAAATATATAACTATACATCTAATAAATATTCATATTTGGAGACACAATCCTCCTTTCTCAGCAGTATGTACAAAAGTCTTAGTCTCATTAAGTCCAGTGTTGTTCGGTCAGCAGTGGTCAGTGGAGTCATCAGACACCACGTCCAGGTCGGAGAACTCCTCATCCTCTTCATCTCCGTGGCCCTGAGATCCGGGGCTTTTGGGCGGAGCTGCCAGGCCCAGTTTGGCTAGCTTGGCCTGCTGCTGCTCCAGACTCTGTTTGCGCCACTTGATGCGTCTGTTCTGGAACCACACTTTGACCTGGAGACAGGAATAGCATCCATGTTAGAAATATTGCCTGACACATTTCAAAATATAAGTTTGAGGCTATATTTTAAATGCATAAATTCAGATTTGCAAGTCTTCATTTCTCACCTGAGCTTCTGTGAGCTGTAGAGCCGAAGCCAGGAGGAATCTCTCGGATCCGACCATGTACTGCTGCCGGGCAAACTCCTTCTCCAGCCGGGAGAGCTGCTCGCTGGTGAAGCTGGTGCGCATGCGCTTAGACTTCCCACCTTTGGTTTTGAACAAGTGAAGCCCTGCATTCACTTTGGACATAGAGGCTGAAAAGAAGAGACGACACGTTTAATCACACTGCCCCATTGCAATAGTTAAAGTAAGTAACCATTATGCTCGGTAATAAATGCAACACTCGTGTTTACCTTGTGCGTAAAATGCTCCCCGACACGATGACTGGTAGGTGAAAGGCGGGTAGCAGTACACTGAATATCCAGGCTGTGAGTGGAGCGCGGATTGCAACATGTTGGGAGAGTAAGCGTAAGGTGTTGCTGCCATCGGTAAGCCTACGTGTCCATTAAAGGGCAGAGCTGGGTGATATTTCTCTCCGCACTGAGTGGGACTGGCCCTGCAGTTTCTGCTTTCCTCCGGCTTGGCGAGCAAAGCATCAATAGTGAACGATTTCCCACTCTGAGGCTTCGTTATCGATGTGCACTGGCTCCCCTGGTACTGCGGGTACAGCGACGCTGGTGCGTAATTACGCATAGGGTATCCATAAGCTCCCATTGGTCTGTTCGGCACCTGCATTCTGTCAGATGTTAAGAAAAAGTAGAAAAGTATCGAAGATCTTGGTAGTAGGTGATGTTGCTCCGAGTGCAGCAGGAGAGTGAATGCTGCTTCTCCCCGCAGACCCCTACTTTATACTCGGGCCGGACGCAGAGGTGTCAACAGCCCCCCATCGGTCCTTTGTCTTTCTAAGTAGCAGATGAGAGAAACGAACATCCCGACAACGTATCCAATTAATTGGTGGAGTAGTACAAGCTGGGATTGTCAAACATCCTAACCCTTTGAATGACAAGGCTTTTGAAGAGTGCTGGGGGCAGGGACCTCAGGAGATTTACTGGGCTACAAATTCTTGCATGGATCTTAAATCCAAATGTAATCATTACCGCTGGGAAAGCCTTGATGTTACCAAATCATCTTATTTGAAGCCTTTTAAGTCCCGGCTGGCCGACAGATGCTTTAAGCAGCGTAACAAGTCGATTCACATTTGGAGGTTTAACTAAGTTACAGAGAATCTACTGTTACATTTTTTCCCCAACCCTCTAAATTAGGAATATTCAATACTTTAATTTGCGTTTATCACAAGTAGCTGCAAATCAAGAATCACTCCTGTATGTAAACAGTCCATGATCTTTTTCCTGTATTAAATGAATGCGCGCTATTTCCAGA
The DNA here is from genome assembly GCF_949606895.1 of Notothenia rossii. Lineage (NCBI taxonomy): Eukaryota > Metazoa > Chordata > Actinopteri > Perciformes > Nototheniidae > Notothenia > Notothenia rossii. Next base: position 77,878,162 of record NC_136905.1, on the reverse strand, counting down.
GTGTGCTTTTTAACAGCAGTGGTGTCGCTCCTAAAATTGGAAAAGTGGCTTTGCGTAATTGAGGCGTCAGATTCGGCAGGTCGGGTGTGGAGACAGAGTGCTGCTGGGTTTACAGAACTGCACTCTGCTAATCTCAGACACTGCGTTAATCCACAGGTTGATCCATCCCATCCTTTTAATGTTAGACTTGGAAAGGCTTCTGTTGAATCCTAAAACAATCCACAATGGTTTAAATCCTTAAATCGAAGCATGGTGGTTTAATTTATTTCGTTTAACCACAAATTATTTTATGGATTTAAGAAAGTAAAGTTATAAAAAGATGCCTTCATTCTGAAATATATTTTGGCCCGGAAATAATATCCACAAAGTGCTTTGTTTTATCGGTTTCTCATTAAAGGCTTGAAGATAAAGCGGTTCCTTTGAAGCGAGTGATTTGCTTTCTTACACTGCCTTAGCACAAAGGCTTCCTCTCTTTCAACTTGGATTATTGCCAGCTCTGCAAACTTTCCCGGCTCATTTCCATCATTTGAAGGTGGCAGAGAGTTTCTCCGCAGCCTTAAGTAACTGTTAAAACACATTTAAACACCGAGGCGAGGCGCTGCTTCCCTTTGACCTCGCAGCCTTCTATTGATTCTGTTTAACTGACACTAGAATGTCTAATGAAGAGAGCAAACACAGACTTTGTCGACCTGGCCTGAACAATAAGGGGGCTTCTTCAGATGCCTCTGCGCGCGGACCACCCACCCCAATGACCGACCCCGGTCTAGAAACCCTCCGGACAAATCACTTCATTTAAAATTGGTTTAAAATCTTTATTCAACATAAAAGCTTACATTGGCATTAAGCGATTTCAGATGTTTTTCCAAGCTTATTAAAAAAAAAAAAAAAAGTTGAATCTAGTTCATTTTTAATGAGATAAAATAATCAGGACAAGTGGAATTAACCTTTCATTTAAAAAGAATAAAGCTTTTCAGATTGAATATGTCAGATACAATCTAGTTCTGGAAACCTGTTGCAGAGTGAAAATATTAGTCAATTGTATATATTTTAAACCAAAACAATAAGTACATTTAAACTATTTGATAATTCGTTTAATATTCCAGTAAAAAGGCAAAAAAAACAGATGATTCACGTTTGGGAAAAGTTATTTTTTTACGGGAGCCTCAGCCTACTGAATATCTCTAAGTTTTCAGTTGGAAAAATAAACCAAGACATTTGAAGGTATCACCTGGAACCTGATGGACATTTTTCACTGTTTTCTGGATATTTCATTGAATCAATAAGTCAATGTTAATGAAAACATCATTAGTTGCAACTGTAACTGCTACATCAAGAGGGAAAACGAATGTCCATTTGCAGCCAGGTGCCCTTTAATATTCTGTCTCCACACATCCCTCTGACATCAGCATTGAACCTCTGTCCTGTAGTGATGTAGTGAAGGATACATGTCCTCTTGTGTATTGGAGCCAGACAAGGAATACACGGACCTTTGTCCCCGAGAATCCTCTTTTCATAGTCATGGCCTGAGAGGAGAAAGAAGCTGAAGAGCTGCTCTCTAATAGCTCTATGGGCCATTCTTCACAAATGAGGCTCTCAGCTATAGCTTGAAACTCCTCATCAGCGCTCTTTCCTTCAGTATCTGCTGCTGGATGCTCACTTCTTCCTTCGACTTTTAAGGATTTGTTTTTTTCTTTTAGAAATGGTGGATGACTGATGAAATTAAACATTTTACATGCAACTATTTCCATTTTCCAATCCTCACCTTTCAAACTATTATAAAATATATATATTTTTAGATATATTAGATGGTTGACTGTTGGTAACAGACACTTGAATACTGTAATATCCAGTATAAATGAATATAACATATTTTTAGCTTGTCTTAGTTATTAACATTTGCATTATGCAGCACCTCAGTTTGACTTAGAAGTGCTATGAGAGATGTAATGTTGCTCACAATAAAACACAACTCTCATACTCATACTCATACTACATACATATACATACTCATACTACTACCATACTCATGCTCTCAAAAAGATGACTTTTAAGAGACAACAATTAAGCTTAACATTTTATTTTTATTTTAACAAGAGACTACATCTGTCTCTTAATGTAAAGCAACATCTCCCTGTCAAATGCCATGGAGTATACATGACATCACATATATGACTATTTAAGTTGGTTGACGTTGTCTATGGTGAAAAATTCCCAGGAAAGATAAATGTTTTGGTTGTGTCTAAGGGCGGTGGTGGCGAAGTCCATCGGGACTTGGCACTGCAAGGTCACCAGTTCAAGTCCCGGAAAGACCAAGTGCTACCGAGGTGTCCCTGAGCAAGGCAGCGTCCCCTACACTGCTCCCCGAGCGCCGTACATAATGCCAGCCCGCTGCTCCTAACACTAGGATGGGTTAAATGCAGAGAAACCGTTTCGTTACATAGTACCTGTACTACGTAATGACAATAAGTTAAATCTTATCTTAAAATATTTTTGCATTATTATGCAAAGAATGATGTTTAACCTTCTGCTCTTATCTAGTGCAAAGCTATGTGAGCGACTTATTGTGAGATTCAAATATCAAAGTCATGATGATGAGCCCCCAAACAATGGATGCTAAAAATAATTAATATATGAAATGTGACAGATTAGAGGGATCTGACAGAAATGCGTGTCAGAGGAGAAACTGCTGCTCGGTTCGGTCTCACCTTCCAGCTCAGTTCACACATGATTGAATGAAACAAAAGCATGGAGAAACACTGTCATCATTATTATTATTGAGGTGAAAGGGGATCGTTTTCTCACCTGCCCGACACATTTAACAGCCACTGTAATCTGGGCCTTTCCTGTCCACGCACATCCATTGCTAATGACTTTATGAAGCCATTCACAGGCAGATCCAGGGCCGCCTGCCTCTGGCACCTTGCTTCCAGGCTGAGGGGCTCATTACTGGGTCCTGCTGGGCCTGGCCCTCACCTTGACTATGAATGGGAGTGCAGTAAAAGGCCAGGTACGCTCCGTCTGGCTCTAATACACATCCTGGCTCTGCTGAGGGCCGATATACACGGTGGTGTCTTCAGCAAGGGGATCAGGATTTGATGTGAAGTTACAACCAAAACACCTGCTCTGAATCTGAAAACACACATCATCTATTTCTTTAGATAAGTCTCCCACTTAATTCAGCTTAACTCGTGTTTTGCTACAGACAACTTGCTGAGAACTGAAGGTGAATACTGTGGCTAAAGAAAAAAGGCATTCTAACAACCTTACATTAAGAAAAAGTGATTACCGTTTTTTTATTTAGAAATATAATATTTTTCAAGGTTCAATTAACAAATTGATTATTCAACTTTCATCCTTCTGTCTGGCTAGCCATTGTACACCAATGGGACACGAAAGAAACATACACAAGACCAACTTTAAACATTCACTTGTGGATTGATTTTACAATGCTTATGTTTAATGATGTTTAACTAAATATTGGAATAATAGAGCCTTAAATCCTTAATCTACATTCTTCTATAAGTTACCAAACAAAAACCTAGGAATGTTTAACTATGCAAGGCAGTCAAGTCCATATTTTAAACTCAAACTACAAAAGTGGTTTACAAAGTAAGAATTCCAACTTTATTAACAACAAGAATTCGTATATCTCGTTATCAGTCATTACATTAACGCCATCAGCTAAATGCTTAAAATGTGAAATGAACTGACTAATTCCTGCGTTAATGCTGCCTCTGCTTGCAGTGTCACTATGCAGAGTGTGTGTGTTTTTCATTTACACGTGTGGCAGAAAGAAGGGAGGACCTCCAGGCCCTGCAGCTTGGTTCTCCTGCTGACCATTAGCATTAGCATTAGCATTGACACCAGCACTGTGAACTGCTACTGTACGAGCTGCTCTCCTACGGGCTAATAGTGGCCATTTAAGACATCCATTGAGATAAATGACCGTCCATGTCATTACCAACTTAATGAGGGATTAACTTTCTCGCTGAACGGTATCTGTTTACTGAGAGCACGGTCCTGTCCTGGGAATGGAGGATGTGTGTATTGGATCTGTCTGACACTACACCACTGGGCAGAGGGGAATCCTGCAGAAAAAAGTAGAGTTTTTGCAGTAAAAATGAACTGAAATAGATATTTTTTTGTTAATGTTTCATTTTGTGATGATGCTTCAGCACCATGCCCATTAAGAGACGAAACAGTCTTGAAGAATTGAAGTAACTAATGGTTGCATTAATAACAACAAAGCATCTGTTTACAAACTCTCACACAGCTCCAGCAGTATAACCCAATGGTCACTAATCCAGTATGCGCACTGCTCCACCCTTTATCCAACTTTCTACTGAAAACACACTCTAAAGTTGGCTCAGTCGTCAACGCGTCCGGACACGTCCAAAGTGCACTAAATAAGGTTTTAGCCAAAGTGCAAGTGCAGCCAACACAGGATGAGAAATTGAAATACAAATAATTG
>NC_136905.1:77803691-77868691 GCF_949606895.1 Notothenia rossii | reverse complement strand
CACACACACACACACACACACACACACACACACACACACACACACACACACACACACACACACACACACACACACACACACACACACACACACACACACACACACACACCACGCCACACACGCGTGCCCGTCACTCTTATTAGCAGTCAAACAAAGGGCAAGTCTCACTTCTGCACATAAAACTCCTTTCTATCAGACACAGAGATCATTAACATAAGAAAAGCAAGCAGGTATAATAGAGAGGAAACTACTTAAGGTCGGTTTATCAGACATTAAACTTCAGACAGTTAATAATAATAAATCAAATTCACTTTATTGTTTAAATGAATTCTGAATTTGGTTTCAATTGAAACTTGAGAGTTATCTAACTGGCATTTTCCCACTGCTTGATTTTGATAAATTCAAGTAAAGTTAATCTCTTTGTCACTTTTTTTTTTACCAATTAACAGTTTCACCAGGATGTTTTTTGTACTTTAAAGTAAGTGAAGTCATGTCTCAAGGACTTATCAAACCGTAATATATTTATACTTAAAAATATGTCGCCTTAAGACCGCTTCAATATTACACTATAGTCTAGATGCCAGCATAGTGAACCCTTAAAAGTTGGGTACACAAGTTTTATGTTAGGAATGTATAGATAGGGTCCCCAGCACATAGAAACTGCCGGATGCTAATTTGCATATTTTGTGTAATTTGCACAATTGGCTTAAATTGTGTTCAGTAAAAATGAATGGCATTATACCCTATAGTTAGAAAATGGCCGGGCCGATTTTGAACGTTTTGAAGTGGGTTTGGGGGTTATTGAGGATGCTGAATCAGTTTCTGACATTTTCAGGATCAGAAAAGGCAGTTTTAACCAGAAAGTGGCAATTTTCTTACTCTTGTTGGGCTGATTTTGACTACCATGAGTAGTGTTGCAACCATTGAACCATGAAAATGTGCATCTCGACTTTGGACAATTATCTTTCAAATAAATAAGCAATCTGTCCAATCCATATGATCCAGAGCCCCTAAATCTTCCAAATCGACCTAAAAGTTATCAAGATAAGCCCATGGAATACAAATTTTGGCATTTTATGTTTAAAACTGGCATTTTTGATACTGCAAATGTCAGGAATTGACTCAGCATCCTCAATAAGCCTCAAAACCACTCCAAAACTTTCAAAATCACCACTTGTGAAAATTACACAACATATGCAAGTAGATACTAGATTAGATTAGATCTGATTTACAAATACAACGTACACAGATCCATTTTAAAACCTGTCTCTCATAACCTTATAACCCACTTTCTCATGTATCATTACATAAAAAGAAGCTTTGTTAAAGTGTGGTTCAAATATAAATAATTTATATTATAGAACGTTTATAATCCTTGACAATGCATTAAATACATTAACACTTAAAATGTCCTCCTTTTCACTTTTAATTAAATTATAACGTGTTAAAAAGTGTTTGTGTGCTACTTATAAATGCAAGATTATATAGGAGTGTTAAAATAAAGTGTTACTGGGAAGTTATTTTTTTTTTATTTCAAAAGAGAAATACTGAAAACTCAACAAAGCAAAAGTTATATATGTTATGTATCGCTTAAATCCAGACAATTTTGGTTTAAATCCTAAAACTGTGTCTCTGTGTTGAAGGAGATCTTGTGTAAAGTTGCATCGCCCCTCAGAGCTGCAGCCCCCGACCCTCACAGCCTGCATAGATTAACATCAGCTAATTAAAGGCTCTAAACTGCCGAGTATTCACACACAAATTCTCCCACTGAGCCTGTGAGTGTTTTTCAGTTCGCTGCAGCAGGAATCAACAGAGAGATACTTAACGGGCCGCTCAACACAAATTCACCAGCCCCTTTCTCACATTTGTTAATTTGAGGCAGAGCGAGCAGGGTGGAGATCCCCCTACACATGTACATCTGAAGAGAGATGAAACAACCATGGAGTTGTTTGCAGAGCTTAAAATCTACATTCATTTGGGTGGGGGGTTTGGAGGTCGTCCTGCAAGACCATTGTACCGTGTTCGATTTAAAACAGGGGATGTCATGTTGCACAATTATAATTATCCTTAGACAAAAATGTGAAAAAACTGGAGCAGATAAGCCACCGAGAGCCTAGGAACATTTTTGACTCAAACCATGTAGGACAATTAATGAAGTTTATTTGTATGCACTGATTTTTAAATTATTTGTCTTAGTAAGGCTAAACTTCTTGGCTGCTACACTGAAGTCTACATATTACATAATTGACCCAAAAGAAACATATTTGTAATAGTGCCAATACTATACCGTAAAATTACTGCATTAAAAAAAAGTTAAAGTATGTTATTATAATCAGGATAATGTACATGCAGGTGGAGTAAACATATGCACACAAATTCAGAAAAATGGCCCGTGTGAGTGGTCTGCTATTGGAACAATGTTAAATTCATTTATTCATGTATTTTAATATGTGTCTTTTCGTCATTAGACAATTATTACTCATGCATAAATTGATTAGCTACATTTTTCTGTGAAGGTATTATTTGGACAATTGTATTTAAGACTGCAACCTTTTATTATGGATTTATATACTTCACAGATATGAATGAATGTTTTTCATTTGATAAAAGAAGCCACATTTCACAAAGAGCATGCATCTAAATGGGAATTTCTCTTAATATATTATAATTTATTCAGATATGTTCAGATGTAACAAAAAGAGAGAAGACTTTTGGTTCTGGACAGTTTTTGATACTTGGGGTCATAGAAACCCAGCTGTTGTAGTTTGATATGCCTCTAGATCAGGGGTGTCCAAACTGCGGCCCGGGGGCCAAATGCGACCCGCGTGCCATTTTGAATCGGCCCTCAGCAATTATGCCGACAAATTTAACTTGTGCTTGTCTTGTACTTCTTAAATATGTTAACATATATTAAACAGTATTTATGTTTTAATAAGCCCACTTTTTTAATAAATTCAGTCCATTAAAGTTGCATTTTTTTTTCGTGACAAGCGTGAAATATACCCTTCATATTTCCTCTAATTAAAAGCAATCTGAGGCTTTTTCTTTTAAGGAATGAGCTGCCAACAAATAAAGTAAACCCTCTGGAGAGCTGTGATAGGCTGTTGTGTTTCTTAAAGCATCTTCAAGTAACAAGCATAATTGATACATTTGATTGATTTTGCTAACTTATAACTTATGAGACAATAAACCTCTACTGAGTGGCCCAGCCCTTCTTATATTTTTCTGTATGTGGCCCTCGTGAAAAAAGTTTGGACACCCTTGATCTAGATCATCACCATATCTTATGAAAATCAACTTAAAAGCCATGTCAGGATGTGTCACTGCACTCTATAAACCTCCTCCTCCTCTTTCCTCTCTTTGACCCCCACACACAGCCTCCCGTCTTCGTCCCCTCCTCATCTTTTGTCTGCCTTTCCCTCCAGAATTCCTGGCCAGAGGCTGGAGCCCGCTCCCCCTGCGCTGCCGTCCATCTGTCGGCTTCGGGCCTCCTCTACGGGCAGATGTTAGCTCCTTCTTCCCCGACCTGAGCCTGAAGGTGACGAGGGGATGGTCGGTGCTGACCTCGACCAGGGGAGAGTCTGCATTGATACCAGTGGGGACAATGAGAAGGAACAATGGTAGGGCTGAGCACCAGGGAGGTAGTGGATGACTGACCGTCTCCATGCAAACACACCACACACTATCATCTGTAGGGAGGTGGGAGAAGTGCTCAGGTCTTTAGCTTAAGTTTAATAAGTAATACCAAAGTGAAGAAATACTCCGTTCTAAGTAAAAGTTCTGTATTCTATTTTTAGTTTAGTAAAAGTAATAAAGTATTAGTATCAAGATATACTTGAAGTACCAAAACCAAAAGTGCTCATGATGCAGATAGACATTTCAATATTTGATTGCAAATTACAAGACGTATAAAGTAGCATTAAATGGAAATACTTAAGTACTGTACTTTAAAATTGTACTTGAGTTACTTTCCAACGCTAGTTAAGTGAGTGTGGCGGTGTACAGGAAGAGAATTATGTGTAGTAACAGATCATACATCGTCATTGTCTCAAATTTAAATCTAATTTCAAGATTTAAAGGTTTGTCCTTTGCACAACAGCTATAGCAATGTATTTCCTGTCAATCCATAATAATCCTCACTATACCAATCCAATAAAAAAATGTTTTGTATCAGTCTAATTCTTAATTTACGCACACACAAAAGAAAGTCAGATTCCCGATCGAAGAAACTATGCTATATTATGTGATGTAAACTTTGCATTGGTCCCCCCCTTATTTTTTGGCAACACATCTGCAAAGCCTCAGTTTACACATGCTTATCTTGAAAACCTCTAATCAGAGAAGTCTCCCGGTGGTAAACCAATCAATCCTGTGATAAAGCAAGGAAATCACTCAGACTGTATTTTTTTTTTTTTTTTTTAAGAATTGTAGCAAGAGGAATTGTTTGGTAGTAGATATTCTCCTTAAAGGTTGGATACTACTCTCTTAATTCAAGTGAAGCTACAGCCAGCAGGCAGACTATATCTAAACCAGAGTGACAACAGACAAAAACAGACATTAAATACCTACTAATACCTCAAAGTTTGAACAGTTAACACGTTATATATCCAATTTTCAAAATGTGACATACAGGAATGCAAAACAATATTTTGTTTTCTTTAATTTAAATCAAGACAGTTAACAACAACCTTTGTGATCTGGTAGTTCAAACTGAAAATGTTAAGGATAGCACGTTTGTTTGTATGGCACATTTCAAGTCAATTCAAATGTATATATGAAAAAAAACATAATAACTGAGTTAAAAATAAATACATAATATAGTCTAATGGAAAATACCTTTCAAACAGTCACAAAAAAGCCAAGAGTAAAGAAGAAACACAAGCTTAAATAGAATAATAAGACATAAGACAGGTATATTACCACCACATGTACTGTAACTATATCTTGACACTTCTTAGTATTGACTTTAATTTGTTATTATATTATTTGTTTTAATATTAGGGCTGGTTTTAATCTGGGTTGGAAGGTGCTTTATAGAATGGTACTTTACTCACAAGGGTCAGCGGGCTTAAACTAATGCCACTGTTATGGGCCACACTTTGGCCGTTGAGTGAGAGGTTTGTCTGTGCTTTTATTGAGTGTAAAACAGAGCTCACATGGGTGTTACTATAGGAAGATGCTCTTTTGTCAGAAGAACAGATCATAAATAGCTGTGAGAGAAACATATGATTACTGCTGTTGAATTAAGTTTTGAGGCATTTTTCTCGCAAGCTTTGTTTGTGCGATGTTAATGAGCTCAAGTGTGATGTCATCGGTAGGTCTCATCAGTCTGATGAGTCTGTGTTAATGGTCTGTTTGAAATAGTGTCAATGTTAATGCTGCTGCTGCAACATTTCCAGATAAGAAAAATGCAAACGCTCCAGTGAGTGAACCTTCAAAACTGCTTTTGAAGGTTCTCCCATCAGGGCCCTGAACTTCTTTTTTGAGGGTTTTCAAGATTCAAGATTCAAGGCTTTAATTGTCATTCGTACATAGCTACAGTGTAGTTATGTCCATGAAAATCTTAGGTCACAGGCTCCTCCAACAGTGCAACACAATATAACACATAAAATAGTGCAAGTAAATACAATAACATAGAATAGAAGTAGTGCCATAAGAGTCTATATACAAGTGATAAATAATGGTTCAGTTGCAAAAAGGTGAATGTTATGGATGTTCTTAGTTCAGGTGTTTAACAGTCTTATGGCCTGTGGAATGAAACTGTCCCTGAGTCTGGTGGTTTTACACCTGATACTGTTTTCTGTCAATTGTGCTGTATTGTCTGGCAACAAAAGTGGATCAAATGCAGACCGCAATTTGTGTTTGTATGTGTGTGGGTGTAACGCCCTCCCTTCCTTCGAGCAACACCCTTTTCTTACTGCTGTAAGTAGAGCTCAGGCTGTTGAGTTTCGAGGCTGTCGGTGAGGTAGAATGCATTTTGAGTTTCCCAATTACAGGTTACCACAATCCAACATACTACCTGCCTGCAGATAGACACACACTGTATGTTTAACTGAGTCACACTGTGAGATAAATACCGATACAAATGGGTTCAGTAATAATACACTACTAAATTCATGAAGCACTTTTAAAGCAGCATTTACAAAAGTGACATGTTGCCTTCTGTGTGCAGGTTTTTTGGGCTGGTTAGTAAAACTCCTTCATTTTGAAGAAAGGAAGTTTTATCTCAATTATGGTATTAACAAACTTTGATATTTAAAAAATGAAATATTGATGTCTTTATAATATAAATATATGATCATATGTTGTTGACAGATGTTAGATTATTGTTTATAAATTATTCTGGTTGTCTAAACTTTACAGAGCCAAAGCTAACATCTTCAAAAGTATATTTTAGTCAGACAATGCTCAAAAGGATTTAGCTTAAAATGATATATGACAAGAAAGAGCAGAACATCCTCTCATTTCAGAGGCTGGAATCAGAGAATAGTAAACTAGTTTAACTGTTTCTGCTTGAAAAATTAAGGAAATCATAATTTGATTATGAAAATAGTTATAGAACAATGTACTAACCTTTTCCGGTCTGCTGTGAACTAGGTTCTGTGCCCAGAATGTCTTCATAAGTAATACAATAATGAGTCAGCACACTTATTGACAGAGAAAGCAGGCAATTCAGAAAGCACAATAATAAGAGAGGGAATTAAGAGATATACGATCTGGAGTAAGGTCATTTTGTAAATGCATGAAAGAGAAATCCAAAGTAAATATTGTTGCGTACTTGTTATGTATTTTATGGAAGCACTGATAGATTTGCTACATCAACAGATTTGACTTGTTATGTGTGTCTGTTGGTGAGAGGTTGTGTGAAGAGGAAATTGTTGGCAGTGGGGAGTCGGTGCAGGTTTGGTGGGAACTGAAGGTGTCGGGAGGGTTGCGGAGGTTTTATTCAGAGTAACTGTCTCGCTCCCCCCGCTTGTCTCTTCTTTTCAGATGTAGGGTGGGGAGCCTGGAGTCACAGGCCTCAGCTCTTACCTCTGCAGGGAAGTTCATTAAACTTAATTTACATCCGTGATGCAAATCTCACAGATACTTTATCTCAACAAAGACCATTCCAGTGAACAGTGGTTCTTCCATGGGCCAGAGGTCAGCACTCCCCCCTGCTTACACCAGGTTGGCTAAAATGATACAGAAAGAGCTTCTCGTTGTTGTGCTGCCATACCTGATAAGGTATCAGATTTTAAATGGCACATAACTGCACATTCAGCATTGCAAATACAACCAGGGCTATGAGAAACCTGGACTTGTGGTGGGGGAATTTGAGCCAAATCAAACTGAGAGTAGAGAGAAAAGCTGAAGAACCACAAACATCACATAAACCTGAGGCAGAATGAGATACTTTACTGGTTACATCTGTCCGGTTTTGTTTGTTGGATTGCCTCAGCAGTCTGGTTGAACAAGTTATCAACAGGATGTTATGTTATGTTTGACTTTACAGTCATTACACATTGGTCTCTTGCTTCAGGAAAGCTTTCAAAATGGAGTCCTGAAGAGCCACACAGCATGACATGAGGGCCTTATCCAGCAATCATGCGCGTCTGTGTGGCGACAAGAAGGGCCTCAGAAACATTAAATAACTTATATATGATCTGTTACACAATTACAGAGAATATAAATGATTTGAAACCCGTCGAATTCACAAGATTCCTTTTCCATAAAATCATAGCCACATGCTAAAGATTGAAAAATACTAGAAGAAGCTGTGTGGGGTATTTGCTTCTTTGATTAAACACAAAAAATAGAGATTGATGCAGCTTCCCCTTACTGTATGCCCATAATGTTTCTCACAGCTTTCCAATCATAAAGTCAGCCAAGTTGGTATTTCACCAATCTAACAATGTAACCCCACCAGCAAACACGCATTTCTCCTACGTGATTTTAGAAAAGAGAATAATGTGTGTGCTGGTGGGGCAAAAAGGAAGTATGTTACAATGGTGAAATACTGTCTGAGTCACTTTCTGTGGGAGGTTTATGAGCTCCGCTGCTATTACCTGTATGTGAACACACAAATCACAATGTCCTGTACCTAGTGTTGCAAAGATAAAAGTATGTATTCAAATCTATCTATAGTCTGATATCTAAATCCAGCTGCTATTTAATCTTTTATGGAAAAATATTTGATTTGACTTGCATGGGTCAGGCCGTTGTGGGCAAGACAATTCACCCCAATTTGCTCCTGTGGGTTTGTCCACAGTATTCACAGTTACATGTCCAATATGTGTAATAATATGTAATGTAAAGCGCTTTGAGCACTTTGAAAAGCACTCTTATAAATGTAATGAATTATTATTATGGGTGATTAGTAAGTTAATTTATTGTCATTTATTTGGTGAAATCTTTAAAGATTTTAAACAGAAACAAAAATATATTTACATTATGTTTTAGTTTGTGGACATACAGATATGCAAGGCAGCCATTTTGTAATTCATATTTTTGTTTTTCCTCTTTAAAAATAAATAATTCTATCAGCATCCCATTCAATCCTACTCTAACAATTTCAAATACAAAAACTAAAAGCAGGTATATTTATCTTTAAAAATATACCTTTTTGAAAGCATTGGTGCATAATTAGAAACTACAGTCAGCAACGCGAGAACAAAAGATATCTGAGAAAAAATAAGGAAAATGTAAAGCGATTGTGTCACATCCTCCTTCTTCGTCCCCATCGGTGGTAGGACAACAGCGGAGACCCGTTCTGTGTACTGATTGGTCAGCTGGATGTAACAACAGCGCCGATTGGCTGAAAGATTGCCGCTCCTGAGCTTCTATTTTGAACATAAATACGAGCAGCTTCAGACTTTTTTTTCTCACAAACCAGGGGCTGTCAGAGAGGGAGTACGCCATGATGCACCTCTCTGACGCAAACAACAACTATGCAGCTGTAGTACTTTAGCAAGACCAAATCAACGCTTCACTTCAATCAGAACCATCGGATCGTATGTTTCGAAAAAATGTTTTCCTAAATTATTGCTACCTAACTTGTTAGCTTCCAGGTTAGCTTGAAGTTTGGACCGTCTTGCTAATTCGTCACTTTTCGACTCGAAATTCAAACGTAATCTACCGCAAAGCAATACCGTCTACAGGATTATTACATATTGGACAGCTAAAGATGGAGTCTGTGGATCTATTTGGCTGCACCAGTCCTGTTAACACTGTTTTGAAAAGAAGGCCCGACCCGATCCCCGGGCTTTCCTCGCCCGAGATGAGCACAAAGAACGCGCACTGCAGGGACCTGTTCTCCCCTGGACCCGCTGCTGTGCTGTCGCCTGTTACCAATTTGGCTCTGGACATGAACAATTGGGCTGGACTTGGAAGGTATTATTATTATTATTATTATTATTATTATTATTACTATTATTAAAGTATTAGGTGTTATTTCGTCTACTTGCCTACACTATGTTCAGCTTCTGTGTTTTAGAAAGCCATTGACAAAACCTTCCTAGCATGCATTGTCTGGTTTACTGTTTACATTATTATTTGTAATTCTCATCTTTTCCCATTTGCAGTTTATGTGATACCCCGAAAAGGGGAAAGCATGCAACCCTTGAAAAGATTCCCTCCTTTGCCTCTGACGTCTCATCTGATGCTGGTGAGTCCCATAAAAACCTATTGTCTGTGTTAATTGATGCTGTTAGAATGGATGCCTGAGCCAGTTGCTCCACTTAATGGTTATGTCCTTAAGATGTTGCCATGGGATTATTACTAAAAAGTGGATTTTAGTAAAGAAAAAGGCCAAACATTACCATGTTTCCCCAATTCTTAGTTTTGAAGTGATAGTTCACACAATATCTTTACATTTTGTGATGTTATTCGGACAAAACAATTGATTTTAGTTATTATTAACTTCAGGTAATTCAGATTGTGATAAATAGATTAATCACTTGTAAAAAAAAAAGAAGCTTTGTTCTGTTCAATTGCACAAATTCACTACATTTTACAAATGTAACTGCTTTACATTGGAAAATAAAATTCATATTTGCTGTTGATATGCAAAATTCCCCAGCCACAGTTCTTAATCTAAAGGTATTCCACTGGTTATTGGTGCCAGTTACAACCTGATGTTTATATTGATTTTATCTACATCTCTTCCTTCAGGCCTCGGAATGGATCCCATGGATGCTCAGGGATTGAACGACTCGTAAGTTGCCCTCTCCTTGTCTGCTCGCATCAATCAGCCTCAGAGTCGTGCCCCTCTGCCTACCCCATAACCAACCCCCCCCACCTCCTTCCACCCTCTCCTCCCTCTGCCCTGCGCTTGGTCTCAGCTGAGCCAGGCACCATTTCTCATCTGTAGGATTATTGTTTCTACCGTTGGCTTAAAGATGGCAGCTTCATTCCTTTTTTTACTAAGAAGATTAGCCGATAACGACAAGTGAGCTTAACTTTCTTCAAGTTATTAAGGGAAAAAACATAGAAGCTTTACATTTGCCTTGTTATCTTGACCAGTTTGTCAGCATACACTCACTTTGCTAATCTTGGGTGGCCCTTTATCTTAATTCTGAGTTGGGTGAGTCCCTGCAGACATCTGCCACTGTCTGATGTGCAACTTCCTTTACAGCAGCATTTGATCCTCAAGACCTCATTCACCCCTTAACAGCTGCTCAGTTGCTAGGCATATTCCAGGTTGGGGGAGGACATGCCCTGCGCTTGGGTTTAATGATAGCACCCCCTCTGGGTTTTGGCACACTCTCCCTATGCACTGTTATTTCAATAGGAATAGGGGGGCTGGAGCTTCTTCTGCGTCAGGGCCATTGAAAAGAGGGCACCCTAGAGAACAACTGCCCCCCCCCCCCCCCCCTCCGCTGGGTCTGCATTGAATGGGACACGCTCTCTCCTCGACAAACAAAGGGCTCTTGCAAATAAGAGGTCGTGGCGTAGGCTCCATCAGGCATATGGTAGATTAGAAGACCTCTGCACCACTTCTCCTGCTCTCCCTCCCCCCTTCACTCTGAGCTCTTCACTCATTTAGCATACAGGTGGGCATTACTCCATTGCAAAGACCACCTCTCTCCTCGACGCATTCACCCAACTTCCTCTTGTCCAACCGTTCCTCTCTCTTTCTCAATAGACCTCCAGCTTCTTTGTCTTTGTAGTTTATGAGCACAAGGTGTTTTTCTAACTGCCAATGAAGGCCTTTCAGCCCCTTTCCCCAGCAGGTTTGATTTCAAAGACATGTTACTTTTCCCTAGGTTGGAACTCGCTACTTGTTAATTGATTAGTTGATCAACATTCAAATGTCAGGATTATAAAAAAAACAAAAAACTATTTTCTATCATTTAATTTTACAATGTTGATAATTGTCAAATGATAGTTAATAACATTGATGGTAATTGCAGCTCTCCTATTCTCTCCTACAATATTTGTTTTATTCCATATATTTTTTGAATTCTGAATTGTCTGTTATGTTTTCTGTCACAGATTTGAATTTGAGAATAACATTCAAAAGGCGAGGAGAGTCATCAATGAGTAAGTGGCTTTCTAGTATTGAACCTATTTGAACTTTATAATCCTCAAAGTAAAACAGCCTCTGTCTGTTTTTGATTTTTATTGACTGAAATTCCTTCATCTACCTTTTTCCAATAACAGCAGGATGCCAATTCGAAGAATCAACTCTTTGCCGGTGAGTAGATTTAATATTATTTTTGCTTAAAGCCCTGCATGACTTGTGTTCATCGTGGACAGATGCTGTAAAAATACATCCTTTTTTTGTCTTAATTTGGCTGTTAGGCATTTATTTAGCCATAATATTCCCATCATAAAATAGATCTCAGAGGAATTTAGAGTAGGACAATTACACACACACACACACACACACACACACACACACACACACACACACACACACACACACACACACACAGGCCTTTTAGCCTCACTTTCATTTTGCAGCTGGGTTTGAGTGACATGACTATCTGGAGGGCAGTTTTTCATATTTAACCACTTGGAAACATCCTCAAGTGAACATCTAGCTTGTTTGCTGAGCCCTTCTCTAACTTGGCTCCCTCTCTCCCCCCCCCCAAATCAGCTCCATCTCCAGCTTTGCAGTCCACCAATGAAGAGACGGGAAACAGATTCCCACCGCTATGGAATATTCGGACAACAACCCTCCCAAATGGCTGCCTCCTCCTCTCAACGTGACAACAAGGAGAACATGCCGGAGGTCAGTGATGCTGTTTACTGTCAGTCTTCACTGAGAACACACATCGGCTGATTTGTTGCCATGGCGAAAGCATTGCATCATTTGTCTTAAAAGCTTGACCTTTACTAGCATTTCATTATGACGCTCAAAATACGTTATTCGATTAATATAAATGTTAATATCAGGTGTTTTTAAAGAGATATTTACCTGAGCACTGGAGTTTCTTTTCCCTCCTGTAAGTCAGTGAACTTATTTATTTCTTTTATAAGATAAAGCTTCAGATGAGCATTGGTTTATTCTGCCTCTTTCTATATTCTTTCGTATGTCATTTATCGTTTTTTTTGTTATTGTGCAATTAACATTTTAAGTTTATGGTTTGTACAGACAATAATTGCATGCAAAGAAATTGTGTGCAGTTCACCAACAAAATCATTAGTGGCCATTGGGTTAGTAGTGTTGGAAAGGGTTTACTCAAAAATAAGGTGCTGTCAAAAGGCTTCTTAAAAACGCTTGGATTTTTACTGAACGATGTTCCTATTTTTATTTTTTGTTACAGGAGTGCTTTGAATTTAAGAAACCCACCAAGCCGGTGTCCCGGTGTCGTGTGCGCTCCTTGAACAGCGGCCAGGCGTTCTCCCACCGCTCCGGCTCCGCTCCGGCTCTCATGGTGCGTGACTGAAAAACCGCTGTCCACATCTAGAGCACATACCAGGAGTTATAAGATGCTAACACGTGTTCTCCCCTTCTCCAGTTCTCCTCACCTCCTCCGATCCAGCAGCTTGACTTCTTTGAGTCCAGCCCCATGTTCCTGAGGCGTACCTCCACCGACTCGCCTCTCAATGACGACGAGGACGCCGGCTTCCTGGAAGCAATGGATGACAACATGGAGGTGAGGCACTTGCACACAGAGTTTCTGCTACTTAAGAAATCTACTAAACCATTGTTTTTTTCTTGGGATGTTTCATAACATCACCCTTTTTTATATTTCAGTTTTAACTTCATTAAGCTCCCAAAATACTAACTATTTGTCACCGACAGGATGAGTCCAGGATGCCGATGCCGATGGGAATGGCCTACCTGCTCACGGCCCCGCTGGTGACCGACAGTTCAGGAGAAGACTCTGTAAGTTTGTCTGCCATGTGCTCGTTAGTTTACAGTATGTCAGATAGGGCTCCAACAAACGACTCATTTGATAATCGATGAATGAAACGATGAATCGATTATTCGGATCGTTAAGGTTTTAACTGTACTACAACTTATATCGATGCTGCTTATCGATCCGGTCCTTTTAACGATAGTATTAACGGTTCTTTTGACAAGAAATAAGGTAAATTAACTAAACAAATTGTGAACAAAACTAACATTGCTTTTTATTTTAATTAAATGCATAATATTTCACATAAAAAGAAACAACAATGTTTTAACAAATGGTATTAAATAATGTGATGACAGAACTGTAAACAGAATAGCTGAAACTTTAACAAAATAAATAACTCTGTTACCTCCAATCATTAACTCATGTTTGTATAATGTAGTTAACTCTGTGTGTTGCTGCTAGCATACATAACACCTGACGTGGAAACGTTACTCGTGGACGGGGCAGAGCTGCTAAGACAGTGGAACCCGGTGCATTCCTCCGTCTGGATGTGGAGCACTTTTGCTAAATGTTTAGACAAATTGCTCGTGTTACCGCCCTTACATGCTAAACTCTTATTGCACTTTTGGTAACGAGCATTGTCCACATCGAGACGGGTAAAGTTTAACCACACCTCGGAGCGCTTAGTTCTCTCCGCCATCTCCTCCGTGTGTTGCTGCATGTAGCAGCTGCGCGTGTGTAAACTGCCCCGCCCCCTCGCACACAGACGGGGGAGAGAGATCTCGTCTGAATTGGGAAGATCGAAAATACATAATAGACGAGTTTTGTAGTCATATTGCATATTAGAAACGGAGTTGGCGATACTAAGATATCATGTTTATGTAGCAATAATACATATATGTTTAAAATGTCTCCTGTACCGATAAAAAAGAGCGATAACGTTGGAGCTTAACGGGATGTAGAACACATGTGATGACGTCACCAACGAATCGACGACTGAATTAGTTGCCAACTAATTTGGTAATCGATTAAGTCGATTAGTTGTTGCACCCTAATGAGAGCTTTGTGGGAGGAGCCTTGGATAAAGACTTCTTATTGCCAACTGTAGCTGTTGTCACAAAAAACCCTTGAGGTCTGATTCTTAACATTTGTTCTTTCCTCCAGCCTTTGATCCTCTGCCGGCCCCGCAGCCTGTTCCGCTCCCCCTCCATGCCGAGCCCCCTCCCCTCACGCCCGTGTGCGAAGCGCCCAGACTGTCCTGCAGATGACATCACGCCGGTCCGGGTGAAGAGGCGCCGCAGCGTGGCAGGAACTCAGGTCTCCCCCCTGGAACAAAACGCAGAATCACCCAGAACGGTGAGTCCTCACAAGAGCATCATCATTAACTCAAATGAATTTGAATCAGCCCAGTGTTGAGATGAGATCAACATGAACCCGGGTCATAATGTTGACAAAACATTTGATTGTGGGTAGGGATGTCCCGATCACCTTTTTTGCTCCCGATTCCGATCATTCGATTTTGACAATTTGTCGATACCAATTTTTCCCGATCTTTATGCAATGCATTAACAGGAAAAAAAGCATTCAAGTTGTCCCTTAAGGTTATTTTTTTATTTAAATTGGATATTCTATCCAACATGGATATAGCTTCTTTCTTTCACAGCAGCATTGGATCAGTTCAGTTGTGCAGCATTGGATCAAAACAAAATAAAGCTTTCAGTACTCGTTAGCTTACTGCTACAATTAGACACTGCGCCCACTCTGTTGCCAGATTTGAGAGAAATAAGCAACCAGGTCTATGAAAACAAGCCCCAAAGAAGCAACACATACATGATGTTCTGTCATTTGAAACCAAAACTAAGGCCTCAGGATGACTTTAAGACTTGAACATGGTCATTTTTGTTTTGTAACATTGAAAAAGAAAAAAATATATATATATATCCCGATCCCCGATTTTTTTTCTTCCGATCTTTTGAAAATCACGTCATCAGATCCGATCCCCGATCACGTCATCGGATCGGGACATCTCTAATTGTGGGTCAGTAGTCGGCAAATGACTGGAAAATGCAACAGCATGCTGTATTTTTGGCACTATGCGTTTAACACACTATGTCATGTTGACTTTATTTTTGGGCATGCATTTTGAATAAGTATTGCTGATGCTCCAACAGGAATAAGTAGGCCCGCCTGCTCTGTAGTAAACTCTCTTTCCCCTGACCCTCCGCCTCCTCAGTGGAGAAACACTTGCTGAGGCCGACTGGCTTTTGTTTCCATCTTTACAGACAATCTTTAATTGGCTAGTTTTCTCCATGGCTGCCCCTAAATGTTTCCTCCTCCTCTTCAGGGCTGCTCTCTGCTCCAGAGGTCCAAGTCTTGCTGCCAGACGAATATCGAGAAGCTGCTGGACGGCGACGACACCTCTAATGATCTAATAGGAGATTTCACCAAGGTGATGAACTTACCGCTGTGTTCCTTCCACTGATAACTTAGTGGTGTGGAATCACTCGTCTAATCCAATTTCTTATTTTGTCTTTCAGTCTTTTGTGCTTCCCACAGTGGAAGGCAAACATCAAGACCTCAAGTACATCACCCCAGACACGGTGAGCACTCGGGGAAAACTATCATAGTGTTTTCTATCTAGTTAAAAGTGATTGCCATGTGTCAACACTTTTTAAAATATTAACTTGTGTTCTCTGTGTCCTTCAGATGGTGTCGGCTCTCTCCAGTCAATTTAATCATCTAGTGGAGCGCGTCATCGTCATGGACTGCCGCTACCCCTACGAGTTTGAGGGGGGACACATAAAGGTGAGCGACGATCTCAAAACATTTTTTAAAACAACAAGCTTGACTTGGAAATACTTCCATTTCATGAGTTTTCTTTCAAGTAATAGTTTTTTTTTTTTTTTTTAAATTGGAGTTTCAGCCTTTCAGAAAAAAATCTAAATGTATTCAGTGTCGCATTTCCTCACCACACACATTTAAATGACATATATAGCTCACTGTGTTAATTACATGTCAGAATATCTGTTTTGACTCTCTTTGTCTGACACTGAGTCTTTGTGCCTCCCTGTCGCTTCTCGTGCTCTATAAATTGAACGGTTGGTTTTGTCTCTTCTCATCCAGGAAGCTCTGAACCTCCACCAGGAGATTCAGGTGGAGGACTACCTCCTGAAAACGCCTATCGTCCCGTCCTCCCCGGACAAACGCGTCGTCGTCATCTTCCACTGCGAGTTCTCGTCGGAGCGCGGCCCTCGAATGTGTCGCTTCGTCAGGGAGCGAGACCGCGCCGCCAACGAGTATCCAAACCTCCACTACCCCGAGCTCTACATCCTGAAGGGCGGATACAAAGACTTCTTCCCTCATTACCAGGTCACTTCCTGCTCTACGTTGCTCTGAAGCTCACAGTTTGTCTAACACTCGAGCTTGATGATAAATCCATCTCACCACAGGGTCCAGCCAGTAGCTTTTCAAGAAATGTTAAATTATTTTGCGGAGGGGGGGGGGGGAGAACCACGGTCACATTACTTCACGTCTTCACAACTGAGCTAAAGAGACTAATGTTGGCAACCGCTGTTTTTATGACGCGTGGAAGCTACAAACGTTCCCTTTTGGGTTATTTACTGACGTATTTTAGTCATAGAACTTTTCATAAAACGTTTAAATCTCTTAAGCTTTTTGTTAACCAAAGACCTAATGTTAGGCTCTCTCAAAAAATACGTGGCCTAATGGAGCCAGAAGGGCTAAAACTCAAATCCCAGTTTAAAAAGTAGTTCCTTGAATTGTGATGTTTGTTGTGAAGTCAGATCTGAACTGTCACTGTTGAGCATTTAGTGAGCACTTCTCCCGCACAGTGACGGCTGAATGTAACCGTTCCTCCTCTTCCTCTGCAGGCACAGTGTGAACCTCAGGCCTACAGGCCGATGCACCACGAGGACTTCAAGGAGGACCTGAGGAAGTTTCGCCTGAAAAGCCGCACCTGGGCCGGTGAGCGCAGCAAGAGAGACATGTACAGCCGCCTGAAGAAGCTGTGAGCGCCTCCTAAGAAACACACTGCCCCCCCATCAATATACAATGCCCCCCCCCCCCCCCCCCCCCCCAACCAGGAAATACCTTTTTAGGGACTGTGCCAACAGAAGGGTCCCATTTTCCCTGTAACTCTAGCAAAGTTAGTTATTTATGCAAATGTAAAGAGGGGAAAGACGTGACCTAAAGCTGAGGGGCACTGCACAGATTTCACTGAGACGCAATGCGATCGTTTTTAATAACCACTCGGACCTACTGCCTGTTTTTAAAATGTTTTTATTATTTTGCTGCCTTTTGCGGCACAACTTGCAATAACACAACCCACACTGCATAGACTAAAGTTCTCCAGGCTCCTCACTGGATTTTTTTTTTTTTTGTCATGTCCCACTTTATCGTAGCACTTAATTTAAATAACTTGAAATGGTGAGGTGCTTTTTTTGAATACTCCTTTTTGATATAAAAATATTTTCTGAATTGTGTCTACCCCCATTTATATTGACTGCCTAAAGAATGCCTTTCTCTAGGCGTCCTAAAATGCAAATTTGATATTTTTGACAACTTGTACAGATTGAATGCAGAGTTTTTCCTTTTTTCTTTCCTTTTCGGATCATTTGTTCTCTGTCAGAAGATACCAAAGCAAACACACTACCTGTTAACTTCGCAGTGACATTTACCTGATGCTGCAGGCCAGCAAGTGATAGGAGTTCTTGATCTAAGATCCTTCTTTGTTTTGCTTTGATTCCTTTTACATTTCCAGAGATTAAAATGTCTTCCACTCAGCAGAGCTAAAGAGGATTTATTATGCACTGGCTGGAAGATTTTGGTACAGGCTTGTGGGGGAGCTGCTGAAATAAAAGCCAATGTGTGTTCAAACGTGACGTCAAGTTTATTTTTCTAATGGAGCTTCCCTCTTGTGCTGTGAATATACTCGTGGGGCAGACACACAATATTGACTAACAACTATTTTAACTTCCTAACGTTACAATGAGGAATATGTTTTCATACTATGACACGATGGCTTTAGCCTGCTAGCTTTTTGCTGAAATACCATAATGCAATTGTTAACTTGGTCTACTAATTTATTCAGTAACTATTTTTGAAAAGGACCTGTATGGATTATGCTACATTTGAGGTTAATATTTGAATGTTGTACCTCTACTGTGACATGTTCACATGCTTTAATGCTTCAGCACCTCTTTTCACCCTCTGTCTGAAACCAGAGCGTCTGCTCTGATTGGTTAGCTGGCAGGCTCTGTTGTGACTGTTCAACCGCTTAGACATGTCCAACCCCTTAACCGTTCACCAAAAATGTGTTGGAGCATGTGTTGTTACGGAGGTAAACAAATGTATCCAACGGAGACAGGGGGGAGTGTGTGTGGGAGATGAACTTTGAGATTTTAGCCTCTGCAGACCCTTTACATGCACACAAACTTACATGACACACTACAGGAAAGAGAGAGCATAACAGGCTCACTTAAACCAACTATTGAGTGTTTCATATGCAAGGGATAGAGGAGCTGACATTGTCCTAGAAAGTATATGGCCAAAAATGTTGATCTTTGTTTACTAAGCAGAAAAGCCAAACAATCAGAGCTTACAGAATCGTCATTGAGAGGACGTATTTTACTCTTTCATTGGACCTGAGTATATAACAATTAGAAATAAAAAAACATTTTAGTTTCAGCCCGACTTTACATATCAGTCCAGACTTTACTTTTATTTGTTGTAAAGCCTTGGGTGTGCGGGGTTCGTTAAAGTCAAACTAGAATTTTCACTTCTTAAGTCTAAACAAAAGCACATCCGCCTTTTTGTTTGGGCTTCTCAGCAGCACACGTTTCCAGTGGTTCTTGTTTTTCAAATCTTCCCTCTCTAGCCGACCTTGGGAGTGGCCTCTCTGCTGCAGCACGTGCCAGTGCACACACACACACACACACACACACATTCCTGTATGCAGAGGGAGAGTCTTTGTGTCAAAGCGCCTGGCCGACAGCCGTGTCCTGACAGGAGGATAGAA
The DNA here is from genome assembly GCF_949606895.1 of Notothenia rossii. Classification (NCBI taxonomy): domain Eukaryota; kingdom Metazoa; phylum Chordata; class Actinopteri; order Perciformes; family Nototheniidae; genus Notothenia; species Notothenia rossii. The sequence goes on along the minus strand of NC_136905.1, from coordinate 77,849,362 downwards.
ATCAGCCACCTCGTGCTGTAAACACGTGGTGGTTAGTGAAGTGGTCGTAAAGAAACTCCCTCGCTTCTGGCACTTTACCAAAGTTTGAAATCAGGCAGTTTCCCAGCGGCCATGTTGGTTAAGACGGGGAGTCTTTGTTTGCATTCCTGGGATCTAAAGACCCATTTACAGCCAACAGTTTCCAGCTGACACAAGTGACCGTTGCAACGGAAGATGCTTTAGCTCTGGAAATAGGATAGAAACCAAGGGGGTGAAGAGGAAACTATGTCTGTTCTGGTGATCTTTACATGTATTTGTCAGAGGGGCTTTTTCATTCGTGTTGGGCAGCCACCTTTCTCTGAGTAAGACAATTAAAGGGCCAGTTGCTGAGCTTCACACCAGGCAACATGATGCAAGAGCCTTTTCAAATGTCCCCCTCCACTGTGGGTTTCGAAATGTAGATGAGGACTTGGCTCCTCCCACAAATGCAAACCCAGATTTCACAAGTGAATCTGTCAATGAGCCGGAGGAAGTTAAACAAATTTAAAAGGGGATCTTTACCTTCTGTTCAACCAGGACCTTTGTTTTTGACCCAAGAAGATTCATAATGTGTGCTTGTTTTGTTTTGTATTCTTTGTTAGTTCTTCATGAGATCAATCATTACATTGTGTTGGAAGGTATAAAGCTGAATGTGTTAAAAAGTTAAGCAATATTGTGACATGCTTTAGTGTCTGTTTCCAGTACCTATGCTAGGTTAAGCTAACCGACTCTTTTGTTTAACGTACAGATTATAACATTTTATTTAGCTTTTTATGGAAATATAAGCATACTGAACCATTCCTGACCCCCTACTTCAGTATCATGACTTGAGCATTTTTAAAACCTGGGATGGGGGGCTTTTAGCAAAAGAAAGTTGCTGTCATTGGTGTATGTGTTGGGTAGCAGTGGGGACAAACGTTGTCGAACAGTCAGATAAAACCAATGTTTTTAAAAGGTGTCTCCCTGGACCCTGTCAGGTTGGAAACAAATCTGTTCATCAAAACTGAAACGATTTCTCATACTGCAACAGTGTCTATAAAACGACCCCACCCTTCCCATCAACATCTCTTCTCTGAGAATCCACCTCTTAACCCCCGTGTCCTCTATGCAGCTGCATGCAGAGGTGAATCAGAGGTCTTTAGTTGTTGAAATTGACAGTAAACTGTAAAACAAGGCCCTAACAGCCTTTGAGGTGGTGAAACATGGAGCATTAACACTGTGGTTTCTAAGGAATGTTTTTTTTTAATGTTAAGCATTAGAAACTTGTGCTATATGTCTGCACACCCTCTGCAGGCTGAGATTATTTCCCCATATGTTCAGGATGTTTTCACTTCCCCCTGCAGAGAATACAGACAAGTCCAGAAGTGATGTTAGCCTCAGGTTGTTGTTGTTAGCTTCCTTTGTTTCAAACTCGCGGGCCTCGATTCGATTGGTCCTGAGAGCGCTGCCCTGCTTCCTGTTGTTTGTCTTATTCAGCTGGTTTGTTTCATTAGAGGAAAATATGACTCAGAGATTTAAAAAACAGTGAAACCAGCTTTACTTGTGGTTTTCATGACACCACTCGCTGCACATCCTGCATGCTCACTTCTTGAAAAATGTACTTTTTGTTAAAGTCTTATCCTCTACTTCTACTAAATACAAATCTGAGTTTCACACTGACGCTGGAATCTAGCTTTACTTTCACTTTTAATCTTTACTCTGATTTTGGCTAATCATTACTGCAGTGGTCCCGCTCAATCACTTCTTTATTATAGGAGTGACAGCTCTGTGTTAATTATTTCTCACAGCGTGGGTGCTGCAGAGAGATTCTGCTGCACACCTTTCACAGGGAGCCTTCACACAACTACACTAAACATGAAGTGTTTGCTTAGTAAATAGGAACGTGGTGTAAAAGCAGGATTGTGCTGTAGAGCCCATTATAAGCATTGTGTATTACTATTTTGTATTATATTGTGTATTATCTACACATGTTTTACACATTGTATTACAAACACACGCTTTAAACACACGGGAAGTTGGATTCATGTTTTTTATTTTAAATAAGAAACGTATATTTAAGTACAGTACTTGCACTTAGTGACATTTGACCACTGCCATGTAGTAGATATTATTTCCCTGCTTTAATACAAATTAGACCTGCTGGTGGTTCAGACTCAACATCATGGGGTTTTGACAAGATTTAATAGATAACAATCTGGTAGTTGCTGAGGTATTTTAATCTGGTGATATTAAGGCCCTGAAACATTAAACCCAATGATCAAGTGTTACTGCTGTCGTTGATAAAAAAAAACGACAGCAGCAGAGCAAATGCCAAGTTTTATTGAACCTAAAAAGAATAAAACGTTCACACAACTCGCTCCACCACCTGGAGGACTTGTTTCAGCGTGTCAGAGTCTGTGCGATGGCGAGGAGGTTAACAGGGCGGAGAACATGTTAACAAAGCTGAGTGAAGGTTTTCTTTCTTTCTCTTTCTTCTGTCACACACACACACACACACACACACACACACACACACACACACACACACACACACACACACACACACACACACACACACACACACACACACACACACACACACACACACACACACACACACACACACACACACACACACACACACACACACACACACACACACACACACACACACACACACACACACACTCAAACACTCAAACACACACTCTGAGCAGGGCCTCAGCAGAGTAAAGAAGCGTGACCGGCAGCAGCTGCTGGGTTAACAGCTGTCTCTGTTTGTGTGCTGAGACGCTGAAACACTTTGTGATCAAACATCCCTGCAGCTGCCTCTCAGCCATGTTTTCAGTTTGGTCCTTTCTTATCCAGTTGAGGGTGATCTGATCGGATAAAGTAATGGTTTTAATATGTTTTTCAGCAAACTTTCTCAGAATTAATATCATAAATATATTGTTTCACTAATATTGTAGGGTAGATATTTATTGTTGTTATATATTATTGTACAATGTACACATTTGTTATTCCTTAACTTCCTCCTGTTTCAATAAATATTTGTGTTTTATTTTATTTGTTTCATTCTTTATTGTATTTATTTATTCTAAAATGGAGCCCCCTTTCCCCTGGGAATAACGTATTCGGACTCTGATTCTGATGCAAATGCATATTGTGGTATTCTATAATAATAAATGGAATATCTTTATGTTTCTGGGTGTAATATAGAATATGCTATTTGAATATAATACAATATAATATCATATTATATAATATAATATGATATGATATAATAAGACATAATGCAAGGGTGTCCAAACTTTTTTCACCGAGGGCCACATACAGTCCAATATACGAAGGGCTGGGTCACTCACTAGAGTAGAGGTACATTGTCTCATAAGTTAAGTTATAAGTTAGCAAAATCAATCAAATGTAGGTCAATGATGCTTGATACTTGAATATACTTTAAGAAAACAAACAGCCTACATCACAGCTCTCCAGAGGGTTTCATTCATTTTGTTAGCAGCTCATTCCTTAAAACAGAAGCCTCAGATTGCTTATAAGAGGAAATAGGAAGTGTATATTTCAAGATTGTTATGCAATAAGTTATTGTTTTTTTTTATTATCAACTTAGATTTGTTAGAAATTGTTTTCAACTTTAATTGATTGAATTTATTTGAAACATTGGGCTTATTAACACATGAATACTACTGTGTGATATATGTTTACATATATATTTGAGAAGTACAAGACAAGCACACGTTTCATTCGTGGGCCATATTTCATTATACTTTTGGAATTTGCTGAGAGCCGATTAACAATGGCCCGCGGTCCGCATTTGACCCCCGGGCTGTAGTTTGGACACGCCTGATTAGATAGATTAGATAATGTGATATGACATGATGTAGGTAATATGACGTACTTTGAGCGCCATCTTGTGGTTTGAACATCACATAACAACGGCAGCTGAGAGTGGTCACCTGACTAACGCGGAAGTGCTCTATCAGCAGCAACAACATGACCCGTGCACAGTAAACACTGCTTTGAAACATAAGTATATTTTAGTTGGTTTTTCTGCAGTATGGTTCGCTGCTTCCTGATCCACACAGTGTGCCCGGTCAGTGCTCTCGGGGCCGGGGAGAGTCGGGTGCTTTACTGCCGGGTCTTCGGTCCAGATGAGAGCCTCTTCACCGACCAGGACCGGGAGTTCAGCCCGGAGGAGAGGCGGGTTCTGCAGAGGGAGCAGACCGCGGTGGTGGCACGGTGAGCCGAGCTGCAAACACATCCAGGTTAAATTACATCTGTGAGGACGATTTAGCAGCATTACCAGACTTTTGTTATTGAAATTCCTCTGGATGAACAGTTTGTTACTACACTGGACGAGTAGGGCAAACCTTAGTGCCTTTTTAATTTTAAATGAATATTAATACAATTGGGCATATTATTCAGTGTTCAATATTTTCCATGTCATGTGATGTGACCCAGTGAAAACAAATCAATGCAGCATGATATAACTACACTGGACTTCTTTATTTTAATGGAATTTAATTTGCTTGTTTACTTTATATGAATATTTTAAATACAAATCCGCAGTTTTATCCTTTCAAACTTTTGTATTTGTTTTAATAGCTTCAATGTCACGTGATTTTACGAATCTTAATCAATCTATCGGTGTACAAGTACAGGACAAAACTCCTTTTATCGCTTTTTTAGTGTTTTTACATGTTTTATGAATATTGTCTTGAACTTAGTTTTTATCGAAACGGCCCCCACATTTCCAATAACTTCCATCCCATGTGACTTATTGATTTAAATAGGTACTAAGTGTTGTTATTTGGTTCAGCATTTTGAACTTGATGATTGTCTTCATTCTCTAAAATAATGAAATTCCTGTGAACCCCAGTGTGTCAAGAGGATGCCCTTTCCACAATTTCTACCTGTGTTTATAATACTAAAGCTTTCACTCACTCTAATTTCTAGACATTTAGACTTAGTTTATCCAAAAGTAACAGCACCCTCTTCCTGTTTTTTACTTCATTGCATCCCCTCCTCTTTCTGCTTCCTGCTGATTTCCTGATGCCACATCACAGAGGCCGCTGGAGGCTGTCATTCGTCTCATTTTGTTTTCAGTAAATACAGATTTATTTCACAGAGCACTTAGTTTTCTCTTCTCCTACATGACAACCTGTGATTATTCCTGTCAGAATAAAACGGACGCAAATGACAATCCTGTTCAACTAGTGCATGTCAAGCTATGACAACAATGCCATTTAACAATATTCATTTCTAGCATGGAGGAACAATAGACCTTCTGTGAAAGGCCTCAGTTATACTAAGATATTTATTAACTCATGTGGTGTCAACACATTACGATGATGAACATTTAGTTAGTTACATATTTAGGTTAAGATAAACATAATGATTCAGAAAATAGACTTTAATGTCGAGGTAATCTTGTTACCTGTTCCTATAATTCTCTTCCTCTCCATATATACATTATAAACAGTAGGAACAACAGTAAGAAATATACATCAACAACAATCCTCCCTTTCTTTTTTTTTTCTTCTAAAAAGCGGCCCTTATTTGCTTTTATGCACCTCGATTGGAATCCTTTGTTAACTTCTACAACGTAGTGACATCACTATGTAACATCCGGCTTGTATTTGCACTCAAATACATTGTACGTGAGGCTAAGGGGCGGGATACCTCTAAGGTAGGGATGGGCAACTTCGATGGTGGTGGGTGCCACATCATTTATGTACTGGCCACCAGGGGGCCTCAGACTCACTTGGAACACACACACACACACACACACACACACACACACACACACACACACACACACACACACACACACACACACACACACACACACACACACACACACACACACACACCAATTCCATGTATTGCATGAAATTATTAACAAATATACTAAGTCTGACATCTTCATTGACATTTTTCAATCTTTCAGGGAACATCCTCTAATAAGCTCACTAAACAAATATCAGTTCACAGAAAGGTTATTACATTTTTACAAGTGGCATATTTGTATTGAACAGGTTATCTAACAGTGGAATAAAACTATTTTAAACTATTGGAAAGCACGAAAAATGCGTGTGTATTGAGATTAACCATTAAGATGACATACACATGAAGTCATGAACACTAACACAGACATTAGCTGTCTAACTTGAACCTAAGACACTTGTAGCCTGTCTCTGCATTCCCCTTATTCCACAATAAGGGGAATGTCAACACAGACACCTGTCAGCCCGCACTCTGCTGTTCCTCAGCACCACTCCCCCTCCCTCCCGCTGAAATTATGAATGTAAGGCGTATAGTAGATAACACGGCAGGGTCCGTGACAGTTTGTTTTCATCTGATTTCAAATAAACAAAGTCTTGGTTTTTAGAATATTAAACTTGTTTCATCAAATTCAGATGATAAATACAACTTTTAAGCTTGTAAAGGCATAATTACAAGAGGCAACTTAACGTCACAGCAGGCATAACAACAGCCGGTGTTTCTTGTGAGGGTTTCCCCGGGAAACAAACACAATACACACAAATGCGTCACAGATTATTTTTGCGGTATTTGGCTGTGGAAAGAAATCATTACACAGCTCGCGACGTAACTAGGAGTCTAGTGGACTGTATCAGTACTACAAGTAAAAGCGGTTGACCAATAACAACAGAGCTGGCCAGCTAACCAATCAGAGTAGACTGGGCTCTGGTTTCAGACAGAGGGTGAACAGAGGTGCTGCAGCACAGGCAGTATGAGAAGAATAAAGAGTTTTTTGAACATTAAAGCATGGAGACATGTCCCAGCAGAGACACAAAATAAATATAATAAAGAATAATTAAGTATGAACCTAAAAATGAGCAGAAAAGGGCTCCTTTAACTGCCAGCCCTGCCTCAATCTCAGTGAACAAAACCAACACAAAATAGAATACAAATTTAAGGAAATCTAAATTCAAACATGGTATAAATAGTTTCTAAAGATAAAAACAGAATGAAGACAGTTTTAAAAGAAGCAAAAACAAAGATTCAAAAGGATGCGTTCAGCTGACGTTCAGACACAATGAGTGTGCATGAGAGATAAACACTGTGTGTGTTCCTGCTCTGTGCCAGGCAGGTGCGCAGCGCGGCCTCTCTCTCCCGGGGGGCCGCGGGCCGCCTGCTGATGGAGGTGCTCCCCGGGGAGGAGGCGCTGGCGCTTCAGGAGGCCGACAGCGGGGTGCTGCGTCTCAGGGCCGGAGACCCCTTCCCCGAGGAGATGAGCGCTCTGTGGCTGGGGGTCCAGAGCCTGGGCTTCACGCTGGCCTGCGAGCCCCACGAGAACCTCCTGCTGGCCGAGGGGACGCTGCGGAACCTGACCCGACACTGCCTGGAGCACCTGCACCTGCTGGGGCCCGGCAGCGAGGTGAGACAGGCCACTCAGGAGACCCTGCACCAAACTGATAAAGCGCATCATGTAATAGTAAAGTAAACAGCAGCTCCAATTTGCATGAAGGTTAAATATCTGCAGAGTTTTTAATGACCACAAAAACCACAAATCATGTTTTGAAGCGGAGTTCGATCTATGCTCAGACAACATCAACCCAGATTAGATTTGATCAAGACTTGATATTATCTGGATAGAGACAAATTATTTAAATTGTTCTTTTTCTGTCTATACAAAATCTTCAAGTGCACTGGTTTTCGATGTAGAATTGCCCGATTGCTCTTAATGAAGTGAAAGCTGTGAAATTGCTTTTTTCCTGTTATCGCAAATGGAACAGAGGTTCCTTAGGTTTGACTGTGTTTCCACGAAGGATTACATTATCAAACAGGCAAGAGTAATGAAGCAAAAACGCTTAGAGCAGCAAAATGCACTTATCAATATAATAGAAGGTTTTATGCATTAAACCATGTATATTGATTTACATTGCACATCATCTTTACTGTCAATCTTCTCCGTCATCCATATATACAGTTGCAAGAAAAACCCTTTCTGTGAACCCTTTGGAATGACCTGGATTTCTGCATAAGTTGGTCATAAAATGGAGGAAGCCACTGCTTTCCAGAAAAAACATTGCTGCACGTTTGAAGTTTGCAAAAGAGCACCTGGATGTTCCACAGCACTACTGGCAAAATATGCTGTGGACAGATGAAACCAAAGTTGAGTTGTTTGGAAGGAACACACAACGCTATGTGTGGAGAAAAAAAGGCACAGCACACCAACATCAAAACCTCATCCCAACTGTGAAGTATGGTGGAGGGAGCATCGTGGTTTGGGGCTGCTTTGCTGCCTCAGGGCCTGGACAGATTGCCATCATCGACGGAAAAATGAATTCTCAAGTTTATCAAGACATTTTGCTGGAGAACTTAAGGCCATCTGTCCACCAATTGAAGCTCAACAGAAGATGGGTGATGCAACAGGACAACGACCCAAAGCACAGAAGTAAATCAACAACAGAATGGCTTCAACAGAAGAAAATAGGCCTTCTGGAGTCCAGGCCCAGTCAGAGTCCTGACCTCAACCCAATTGAGATGCTGTGGCATGACCTCAAGAGAGCGGTTCACACCAGACATCCCAAGAATATTGGTGAACTGAAACAGTTTTGTAAAGAGGAATGGTCCAACATTCCTCCTGACCGTTGTGCAGGTCTGATATGCAACTATAGGAAACGTTTGGTTGAGGTTATTGCTGCCAAAGGAGGGTCAACCAGTTATTCAATCCAAGGGTTCACATACTTTTTCCACCCTGCACTGTGAATGTTTACATGGTGTGTTCAATAAAAACATAAAAACATATCATTGTTTGTGTGGTTTTAGCTTAAGCAGACTGTGTTTGTCTATTGTTGTGACTTAGATGAAGATCAGAACACATTTTATGACCAATTTATGCAGAAATCCAGGAAGTTCCAAAGGGTTCACTTTTTCTTGCAACTGTATATTGATTTACATTGCACATCATCTTTACTGTCAATCTTCTCCGTCATCCATATTGCTGATGTCTTTATTTATTATTCTATATCATCATCATCATCATCATCATACATTTTTCCTATATTTTCTTTCTTTCTTTTAATATTTCATCACCATCATTATGTTTATTATACTATTATGTTTCATATCAATTGATTCTCTTTAGCATGTTAATACAAAAGTTATGCATTAAACACACACCATTTTCTTTAGGTTGAGGTAGACAGAGGATGGCAAAGACTAAATGTAATTAATGTTTAAGACCTTCCCTCTCTTCTATTTATTTTTTCTTTTATGGAACTACTGCACTCTTTGTTTAGAAAAAGGTAAATGGAAGGAAGATATTGACTCATTCCCCATTGTATGATTCCTTCAATCTAATATGAATAAAGGTGGTGGTCGTGTAGGTTTTATTTCCTTCTACAACTACCTGCCATCTTTAAAAACTCCTCCTGTCCCTGCAGGTCCTTCTGAGGAGCGACCGCATCGACGCTCTGCTCAGCCGCCTGCTTCCTCACGGCCAGCTCCTCTTCCTCAACCACCGCTTCGCCCACAGCCTGGAGAAGGAAGTGGCAGCTTACATGACAAAGTGACCCAAAAATACCCGCTGTACGACTCCCTGTTTGAGCTCATTACTGCCAGTTGTTCTCCACTGGAGACATCTCTGCGGCAGGAGAAGAAGAGCGCACTGCTGGCAGCTGATTGGTGGTGAACTCACAGCGAGGTAAATATCTGCCTCAGCCACTTGCAGCTCAGTGTTGACTGTTTACCGTGTGGGAGGCTTCAGTTCAAATCCTGTTTGTCAAATTGAAGAGTGGAGAGGAAAATGTGGCAGATTAAAGAGTGCAGCTGAAGAGGCCGGTTAAAACGTCCTCGCAGCAGCTGTTATCTGATTCTCCGTGCTCCGAGTGACTGTGTGTGACCTTCAGGAGCAGACTGAAGGATCCTGGGAGTTTAAATGAGTCTCTAAGTGCTTTATTTCGTCACTGTGGTTTCTATTGCACCTTTTTAAAAAGCAGGATCAAACATTCAACCTGCTTTAATGCACTGCATAGTGTGATTCATTCCATAGCAACAAACAGCAGGAATGGAAAAAACAAGATTGATGAAGCTTTTTCCTCCACCTCCTTTTTTCTAAATGGTTGTATGCCGTACATAATGTGATGAATCTCATATAGTAACACACAGCAGAAATGGAGCAAATAAATATAATTTAGAACTTAAAACGTGCTTATTATTGAGACATCGACACAGATTTTGTTCCTGGAAAGTAGGAGCAAACCCATGTATTAAAGGTGTGGTAGGTAATTCACTTCAGAAACACTTTTTGTTATATTCCATGGAATGCTTTTAACATCCCGATAGCAATGAATATGTTAAATGCTTTGACAATAAATACATAAACATTTCTTCTGTGGAAGCCGTGGCGCTTTAAAAAGCACGACCAATCATCTGAGCCGGCCCGGCTAAAATAATTGGATGGCCTACCTGCCTGTCAGCCTTCCATCTGTGCACAAACTTATCTCGTGCCCTCATTGGTCATGTGCGCGTTCGTGTGTGTTGGAGGAGGGGCTCTGTAAGGAAGTCTGAAGGAAGGGGCAGATTTTTTTCGGCTGCGTACTTTCAAATTCTAGCGCACTCGATAGCGCTGGTTTCTCCATTCTTACCTACCCTACCTTTAAGTATTTATGCATTTCAAATAATGATTCATTGCATAGTAACAAACAGCAGAAATTGAGAAAGTATAACATGTTTGACCCAAAAATAGACAATATGTTTTAGACATAAGCACCTATTGTTCTTGAAAAATAGTAGGAAACTAGGTATTTTCATTCATAGTAACATACAGCAGGAATGGAGCAAAAAGAAAAATACAACATTTAGATCAAAAAAAGTTATTGTTATTATTGACATTTTAAGGACAATATGAAGGCAGGAAGTAACATCAAATGTTTTAAAAAACTAAATTAAAGATATGCAGAGATGCCAGCATGCAGAAGAGGACAAAACAGGAATAATAAACAAAATGGAAACTTCCAGACACAACAATTACAAATGTATTCCTGTACCTGAACATCTGTTGTACCTCCGACTACCCCCCCCTCATGAAGCCAGACTCCCCTCCTCCTCCTCCTCCTCCTCCTCCTCCTCTTCCTCCCTCCCCTGACTCTGTCTGGGTGCCAGCATCAATTGCTTTGATCTTCTCATTTTTTTCCCAAATTAAAAAATAAAACTAATTTTAAGCATTACCCAAGGCGCATTCTTTGATAGTTGTGTACTCGGCAATCAAGGACACACGGTGCGTTTTCCAAAAAAAACGAGGCACCAGGGAACGCACATTAAAGATGATGGCACACACAAGAGGAGGATTTAGAGGTTGTGTGCATCTCATGGGGAATATAAATAAACACACTCAACGTCAGCTGATTAAAAACACCTGCAGACTGAATAAACACGATGTTTCACTGAACGACCAGCAGAGGGCGCTGTTGTTCGTGTGAGTTTTAATCTGCAGTGAAGGACATTTGTAGGAAACTTACTATTATTTTAAGTAAAAAAACATATAAAAGAGTCTTTAAATGCAACATTCTAATCTAATAACAACATAAAATCATTATTTGTGTTATGTATTTTGATCTTTGTAAAGCAAAAAGTGTCTTTGAGCACCTGTAGAAGCGCTTGATAAATAAAATATATTATTAATATAATTATTTTTAACAATAGTCTAAAACCTGGCATTATTATTCGCCATGCTGCAAAAATAAAATGTCTTTAATTGTTGGTTATATTGGGTTTTGGGGCTTTTATTTGTATTACATTTTTATTCTGGGGCGTTATTTTTTTCCTTTTTTTCTCTGGTTATATCCTGTTTGTGGTTCAAGAGCATTAGAGTATTATTTTGTTCCATTTATTAACAACTTAGGAACTACTTACTTATTTTGCTATTTTTAATGCACTTAAAGGTCCCATGTCATGGCCATTTCTACCGATCATATTTCCATTGTTGAGGTCTACTATAGATTTTCGCAATTTTCCAAACTCACATTGGTTTCTCATACAGCATCTCTGTATAGTATGTGTATTCACTCTGTCCTCCACGGCTTGTTGGAGCTCCTGCTGAATATTATATTTGACTTGTCCTTCTCCACTAGGGAGCAGTGTTCAGCTGCAGGGAAATAATAGAAGACAAATAGTGACACCAACAAATCCACAAGGCAACAACACCCTGAGTTCTGCTGCTTCTTTGAGACAAACAAAGCTGCAAGACATCAGACGACGGCGCTGAGATTGTTTCCATGTGTCTTCATCATTACAATGATTAGCAATGCACAGGAAGTTGATCTTTGCCTTCCAACAGCTGTTTGATTAAATGAACGAGTAATGTTAAGTGGAGCTTATCTGCTGTAGATGTGAGTAAGTGCGTTTTGCTTTCATCCCCTTTGGTTGTGAGGTCGATCCATAATCAAGCATGGTTTGTGGGCAGGATTATCAATAAGGTCATGTATATAAATGTAATAAATCTCAGTTTAATAGTTCAAAGAACTCAATGGAAAATGCAAGGATGCTTCAAAAAAGAGCACATTTAGCACTGAGGTTAAATTCAAAAGATCACATTTATTGATCAAACATATTTCATTTATTCTGGGAAATAATTGGATTTCATTTTAGGAAAAAAGGAATAGGAATTTTAAGATAATAATAAAATGAAATAAACAATAAAATAAAAGGAAAGAAATAATACAAATATTAAAGTAAATAACAACAATACATATTTAAATATGTGTGTTTTTTACAATATAATATTTTATTTATTAGGAGCACATTTTTTTAATTTGTTTTAAATGGAATAAATAATACAACTTAAGAAAAAAAGGAATAAAACATAATATAAATATTCAAGTAAATAAAAACAATAAATATGTAAAAATGTGTCTTAAAATATATACAATAACCCAATAATAATATTAAAGGGTGACAAATAGATTGTTGCTTGAAATGCACAACAAGTGGTGAGTATTGCACCGTTTAATAATTATTTAGAGTGAGTGCTAATGAAGTTAAAGAAACCTGTATTATTTATTTCCTGGGTAACAGCACGGCATGAGACGGCTGTCAGCATGAGGCTCATCAGCTGTTCTTTGTGTGGTTCAGAATAAAAACCTGAACACTCTTGGCCGTCAATAGCACTCACAGAGGGAATAAAGTGGACGCCATTACCTGAAGTACATACAATTCCCATAGAAATAACATCTTGGCAGAGTGGTTTTTAGCAGCCAAATGTTGAAAAAAACAAGCAGATGGAGAGTCGGCTGTTTGTCCAGGGGATGAGGGTCAAAGTGCACGAGGCAGCTGTAACACTGGATCAAAGTCCTGCTAGCTGCTTTCTACATGAGCTTTCTGAGTGTGTCTGTGAGGCAAAGGCTCAGGGGCCAAAGTGTCAGGGGCCCTGCTGAACCTTCAATATGTTACTGGTAGTGACACATTTAGACCATAAGGAGATGCAGAGTTACAGAAAAGAAACTTAAAACAAAAGAGACGGAAAACGACTTTGAAGAGATAAAAACAGATGCTCGAAGACTGTGAAAAGGAACAGCCACAAAGAGAGAGGACAAAATACGTGTCATAAAACAACCGCAAAGTAAAGGAAAATGACAACATAAAGACACAAAATATCACAAAATAACCACAAAATAACGACACAAAACAACCACAAAGACTTAAATAACCCATAAAGCCCCCAAAAGACCTACAGACACAAAGCAATTCCCAAAAATAACTTAATTACTACACAAAAAAACAACCACAATGAGGCACAAAAAACAACCACAAAACAACTACAAAGACACACACCATGTCCACAAAGACATATAAAACAACCAGAAATAGAAACAATTATTACATTAAGATGCAACACACCTACAAAGAGACACAAAACAGCTACAAAAAGACTGCAAATTACCCCAACACAACTACTATAACTACAAAGACACACAAAGGAACTCCAAAAGAACTACAAAGAGACATACAATGAGACAAACAACTGAAAAATATAACGTGTATATGTCTTGGTCCTAAGAGTGATAGAGGGGTCTTTTGCATGTCTGAGCCCACATCACCTGATACCCTTATAGTAGAGAAGGTGGAGGCATTGTCCAGCACAGGTTTTATTCCACATCAACCTGCAACCTTCAGGGCCCCCCCCCCCCTTTACATTCTCCATCCTCTGTGCTGGTTGACATTGTCACAGCCTGTCTCAGTCACTCTCTCCATCTTTTCATCGGCCTGGAGCTCCAACAAAAGAATTCCTCATTGAATTTAGCGAGTGGCCATTGAATACGCCAACTGCTAGAGTTTAAAGATTTTCCTCTTCAGATTTTTTCTTCTGCCTCATTAGATGTCTCCCTGACTATTGTATGGCTCGTGGCGAGAGCACTGTGGAGAAAATGGGCTCAGCTCCAGCCAGCGATACAATTTGAATTTCAATACGAGTTGACGGCTTATTCACTTTAGCAACTGTCAGGGCATGCGGCGTGAAATACCTGAACGTCACGGCTCCCATTCATATACATTAGGCATCAATTCTATTTCCTTTCATGTGTACATAGCTAGAATTTCAGATACTCCTCTCACCGGTTAGAGCTAAGTGGAGTTTCAGAAGAAGTGGAGGAGGAGGAATGATCAGCGATAGCAGCTAAACGTCATCATATCAGGTGTCAAAACAGATCAACGTGATCAGGAGATTTTATACATGTCCTCCCTGCCTGTGGGAGATAAAATGCTTGAAACACAGGCGTTGACATGCTAAACCAGAAATGATTGGCTTTGATCATCATTTCCTCTTGTTTGTTATTTGACATAAAATAACTACAGAAATACAAAAAATATCTACAGAGACACAAAATACCTACAAAAAGACTCCAAAAACCTTCACGAAGATACAACATACTTACAATGAGACAGTAAAAGAATACAAAAAGGCTCCAAATACCCACAAAGAGACATCAAATGGCCACTAACAGACCCAAAAAGAATCAAAATACCATCAAATAGACACAAAAAGACACCATCAATTAAATAGATGCTATGTTTGAAACACAGTATGTAGGCGTTGACATGCAAAACTTGAATTACTTGAATAATGGCTTTGATCATCATGTTCGTTCTTTGACATCATTCTGCCTACTGCCACACACACACACACACACACACACACACACACACACACACACACACACACACACACACACACACGTCGTTCTCTTTTTGCATCTCAAATCGTGTTAGATTCGCAATTTCAAGCCATTTTATTTTACGTTATTTCCTCAGCCCTTTGGGGAAGAATAAGGATTTTCCCACATTTGTGTTGTGCAGTTAGGCAGAGTGCAATATATGCATAAATATAAAGGAGCAGTAAAAGGAAATACTTAATGGTGGGGTAGGTGCGTTTGAGAAACCGGCTGGAGATACACTTTTTGTTATATTCCATGGAATGCTCTTAACATCCCGATAGCAATGAATATCTGAAGTGCTTTGACAAAAAATCCATAAAAACATGTCATCTTTGGAAGCCGTGGTACTGTAAAAAGCACGACCAGTCATTTTAGCCGACCTGGCTAAAATAACTGGATGGTCTACCTGCCTGTCAGCCTTCCATCTGTGCACAAACTTATCTCATGCCCTCATTGGTAATGTGCGCGTTCGTGTGTGTTGGAGGAGGGGCTCTGTAAGGAAGTGGCAGATTTGTTCCGGCTGTGTATTTTCAAATTCTAGCGCACTCGAGCTGGTTTCTCCAAAATTACCTACCCCACCTTTAAAGTGGACCTATCATGCTATATTTGAATAATATAGTGTAGGACCATACCTATATAAGGCATATTTATACTTTTTATTTTTCAAAATACCAAACAGATCATGCATTTTAGCCATTCCTCATTTCACTCAATTTAACACTGTCTTTGCATGGGCTGATTCTGTGAGAACAGCACCATCTACAGGCCTGGCATATGTACTACAGCGTCTCCAGCGCTTTCCAACGGCAATGTCCGTGGCTGTCTCCTCCTGATTGGTGGAGTTGGCCCAATAACCGTGCGCCACTTCTGTGACGTCATAGAAGTGTTCAAATCTGGATCAGTCTGTATCAGATCCGTTGCAGCCCCTTTTTTAGAGATTTGGGTATGGAGGAAAATAGAGAGGGTTGTGTTTTCTGACACTTGGTGGGTTCTCTGGAACACCGGGGACACATATTCATGTATAAAAGACGTACAAAAGTGCATTTTGCATGATAGGTCCCCTTTAAGTTAAGTACTTCAATAAATGTACTTTGTTACTTTCCATCTCTGGCTCCTGCTGTCTTCTGGTAAGGCTTGCTGTGTGAGACCACCCCTCACACCCTTCAAACAACTCACTTGATTAAAAAATATAAGTCAATTATTTCTTAATTAAGCTCGCTCTGCAGTCCTTTGTAGGTTTGTTGCTCATTATCAATAAAACGGCGGCGCACTGTGCGGGGAAACAGCCGACTAAACAGCAAACTTCACAGAAAGAAACGAACACAAGGACTTTCACATCTTCGATTTTCCGCAGTTTTATTTTGTTCTTGTTCTGTTTTCCCCCTCATGTGGATTATTTGATCTGTAAATAAGACTGATAAAGGTCACATGCTCCTCACACTCTCAGAGGGGATCAAACAGCAAACAGGACGCCATCTGCTTCTGCTCCGGAGGATGCTTATTGTTTCCTCCATTATTTAAATAATAGACAGATCCTTAACTTTAGGAAAAATACTGCGACCACACTTTTAGAAAACTCTGTTACAAGAGAAAGGTCTGCTTTGAAGATGTTAGTCAGTAAAGAGTCATTTATGTTAAAATACTGCAACTAGAAGTCTTACATTCAAAATCTAATTTCAATCCAAGTTCAGAAGTATTATCCGCTAAATGTATAGTGTTATACTTATCTCGAGAGAATGGCCTCCATAAGTAATATATGATTATAGATCAGGGGGGATGTGGCTCAGTGGATAGTGTGCTGGACTTCAAATCAAGGGATAGCAAGTTTGAGTCCCACTGCAGTCAGCATGTGGTTGTGTCCCTGGGCAAGACACTTCACCCCAAACTGCTTCTGTGGGGATTGTCCACAGTACTTAAGTATGTTAGTCGCTTTGGATAAAAGACATGTAATAGATGTCACTATCAGATTGTCAAATAGCATTTTACTGAGGTAGACAGACAAAATAATGATTTTTAAGAATTAGTAATATATTGCAGTTTTAAATAAACTCTTTACTAAAGCAGTAAAATAAAGATAGTGCAGTAAAAATTGATTATTTAGCTTTTAAATGTAGTGGAGTAGAAGAATAAAGCTTTTAATGGAAGTCAATACTTCAAAATTGCACCATTGGTAAGTGTAATAAGCGAAGTATAGTATTTAATGTAGAAAAGTTTGCAATAAATGCAATATAAATAAAAAAACTAAACACTGAAGAAGTTCTCAGTCATATTTCGAAGTCATCATCTACGTGCGTACACAGTAAATGATGCAGAGAAAAACATATCTTCTTATTTGGACAAAGTAACTAAAGCTTATAGCTAATTTAAGTCAAGTAAAAAGTGCAATATTTTGCTATGAATTGTAGTGGAGTCGAAGGAGAAGAAAGAAACACTTTAATAAATGTATTTAATGACATTCCTCGTCTGTTATTTCCATTGTTTTTCCAAAAAAAGATAAATGGATTCTTTCTCGACAATACTTTTTTAACTACAAGCTCATTAATAAAATTCCCATTATTATCCTGCGGGAACCCTCTGCTTCTTTATGGCTTGCAATTGGTCATTAATTGCAATATTTTCCCATTAATTAAAATAATTGGAACGAGGTTATGGCTTGTTTGCGTTGTCACTCATCATCCAGGATCGTAATCTTAACAGCTCCGAGAAACTGTGATACTATCCAGTGCGGAGTAGCAGCAGTAAAACGTTACGACTCCTCAATAAATTTACATCCGACTCCGGCTGACTGTTTTATGGTCAAATTACAGTCAGATTGTGTGTCGCTGTATTTTACTCTCACAGTTTAATGGGTTTTATTTCTCCACCCTGCTCCTCCTAACATCCTCCACAAATGTAAGAGGAGCAGAGGAGTTTTAAACAGAAGGTGGCTTAAAGGCAGTGTGTTATTTGTAATATGGTGACATACGGGCTATTTTAGGAAGACATATTGATTATGGAGCTGAATAAATGCACAATATATCGAGAATTTAACTCAGATTATTTGGGATTACATTTAGACACTCTCTGAGATTCAAGTGGTAAAGATACGAGGCAAACATTTTGAATTCTCTAAAGTACATTTCTGAGAAAATAACTCGTAATCTCTGAGATTTGGAAGCCATATATTTCAGTCAAGAGCTCAGACATCTGAAGTTAAAGTCTGAGATACGAGAAAGACCAATTCCAAAATCCAATAGTCTAAAGTGTTCAATCTATGTGAGAAAATACACATTTACGAACAAAAACTTGAATATTGTCTGAGTGTAAAATGTAATTTAGGAGAAATAAACTCAGATATTTTTAAAGATTAAATTCACAAATTCTCAAGAAAAAAAACTGTAAAATAGCTTCACTTGGTAAGGTTGGATCTACCTCCACACATCACATATTTAAAACGAAATATTTGTTCTCTATATATAACCCCCTCCCCCGTTCCCCCCCCCCCCAACCAGTTGCCTTAATACGTCAAATAAATACCTTGATTAAGGACATTATATCAGCTTTAAACAACATGATCTTTGATATTGAACCCTTCCAAGTTCTTCCCCATTGATGGCCATTACCCTCTTGCTTTTTTCATTGATGTAGGAAGCTAGCGATCTATGAATAACAAACATTACATCGAATCACTGACAGATCTGGAAGATGTCCCCAGCTACTCATTAAATGTGTTTTTCTGACGTTTGGTTACAGGCAATCTGAATATATGTTGAAATGACTGTTTTACGCTTGCAGTCATACTGAACCCTAAAGTAAATATGCACTGACACAGGCTAAAATCTCCATAGATCTGCAGAGCTTTTGAAAAATCTTACTGAGTTTGTCATAAAAGTGACACCTTCCATATTTCTCATAGTCATTTGCCTCAGCGTGAATATTAAAATATGATTAATAGAGCTTAAAATTCTACCTTTATTCGATTTAAATGTCCCCTATTATGCAGTTTTTCTTTACTTTGTTATAGGTCTCAGATATATACAAAACATGTCTCTGAAGTGTTTGGCACTAAATACCAAACAGATCATTGCAGCATCCCATAATCCCCTCTGTTTCGAAAGTGCTGATTCTCTGTCTGTTACTTTAGATGAAAATCAGGAGCCCCTCCCCACGCCCCTCTGAGAGATATTTGGTTAAAAAGAACACAATGGTGCTCTAGGAGGAGATTCAGGTGATAAGGTGGTGGTGGGGGGGGGTTACCTTGGTTGTTGATTGGCTAATGGCTACGCAAACCAAAACATCGTTATGACATCATAAAGTAGCCAAAATCTGATCAGCTCATTTTCAGACAGGTTTTTATATAAATGGATCAGGACAAAAAGAGAGAGAATCTTTGTTCCTGAAACTTTCAGAGTCTCTTAACGCAGAGGGGACACGTGTTGATGTATACAAGACATGAAAAAGTGGATTTAGCATAATAGGTGACATTTAAAGAAACACACTAATGTTTGTTGTATTGGGCATATAAATATGTCTAAGATTAATGCAGTCTTTAAGTCACAAGATCAATATTGATATTCAGGCTGCTTCCACTCTGGGCTAATTTGCGTAAACAAATCTGTCAATTTGCACACCCTTAAAATATGAATAATTGTTTCTTGCCCTTACGCCATGTTTACCACAACCCATTAACAGTTAGAATTGAACCAAACGGCGCTCATGGCACATGCCCAGAGTGGAAAACACTGAGCAAAAGAGCCTCATTACAGCTGCTTTCCAAATTAAGTGGAGAAGATCTATTATTCATTTGTGGACAATCCCCTGTGAGTGAGGCCCAGCAGGAAAACAGGAAGTGTGTGAGGCTTCTTTTTTTCTCAGCCAGACACTTAACAATTGGTTCTGCAGTTTGGATCCAGGAGAACAGAAATGCAGTAAATAAATTACAGGATGTCCAAGAGGCCTTTTTCTTTTAGTGATTCAATTAAAATATGTCCTGTATCCACTCACACTTTCAGTAGCATGACATGGAAAACATGCTTTAGCCCAATGCAACGAATCACTATAACACCCGATTTAAAAGCAGCACGGACTATTTGAAATGTACCTGTTGCATATTTCACAATATATCATAATGCATTACATGTTACTTGTTGGACGCTTTTATCCAAAGCCACTTACATACATTCAATACTGTGGGCAATCCCCAGAGGAACAATTTGGGGTGAAGTGTCTTGACCAAGGACACAGTGGAATGTTGACTGCAGTGGGATTCGAACCAGTGCCCCTGTGTGATCCAAAGATCAGCGCACCAACCACTGAGCCACAACCTCCTAATACAAATTGTATTGTTGAGATATATCACAATATCTCATCGTATCAGGGGTTTGAATTTTTTTTGGTGATTTGCAACACTTACACAGAGGAGGATGAAGTATTCAAATATTTTACTAAAGCAAGAAATACTACAAAAAGTAAAAGTACTCCATTCAAATGTGTACTTCAGTGAAAGGGAAAAAAATAGCATCAATATATAAAAGTAACGAATGTAAAACTACTTCTACATGCGTGCCACTTTTGAAATAGTATATGTTTTTATAAATCATATTATTGATTCAAGCAGGTTCAAGCAGCAGTCAGAGGAACAGACACACATAGACAAACATGCCTTATTTTGCACATCTACAAGTATTGACATATAGTATATGTAACATACACAGTGCAAACAATCACAAACACGTGTGAAATGATGGGAATATTATCATTATATATTTTGTGTGACCATTTATTTGATGTACAGTTGGGAACAATGACATCAACGTTCAGACAAGTCTTACAGGGACACGGGTAAACAATTAGTCTTGGCTTGAAATATGTATCTGTGTCAAGTTAAAGGTGAGGTATGTCATTTTGGAGAACCCAGCTCAAGTGCCTCTTCCTTCAGACTTCCTTACAGAGCCCCTCCTCCAACACACACGAACGCGCACATGACCAATGAGCGCACGAGACAAGTTTGTGCACAGATGGAAGGCTGACAGGCAGGTAGGCCATCCAGTTATTTTAGCCGGGCCGGCTCAGATGATTGGTCGTGCTTTTTACAGTACCACGGCTTCCACAGATGAATTTTTTTATGTATTTATTGTCAAAGCATTTAATGTATTCATTGCTATCGGGATGTTAAGAGCATTCCATGGAATATAACAAAAAGTGTTTCTGAAATAAATGACATACCCCACCTTTAATTGTAACACTATTGGTTAAATGTCACAACTCATACTGCTATCTTGGGTGTTATGGAGCGTTTTCACACCTCACTGGGTATTGGAGCAACTTAACTGGAGATAATTAGGACATTTTGACTGTACAAACTGACAAGATGTGCCTGAATGCACCATTAGTTTTGGTCTCTAGAGTCAGATAGGGAGAAAGAGCAGGTCTCACGTGGCCTTCAGGTTCACCTTGAGGGCCACTTTATTCAGAGCATCTGGCCCCAGAATTTGCAAATAGCCACATACACATATGAACAAACATGTTGTGTGCAGCAATGCTTTGTAAATACTTATTTGTTTGTGTTTTACGTAATAAACCCACCCGACTCTTTCGACATTAAAAGCCTACTCCCCTTGTGTTGCGTGTGATCTGCTGCAGACTGTGTTTGCACAACGAGTCCTCCTTTGTGCATAGCAATACAGTTTTAAAAATGGAATTGCAATTAGAGTAGAGAAAGTGGGTCACTCCTGACAGCGGGGATGTGCAGCAGAAAGCACTATGCGCTTGTCATGTCATCTCTCACTAAGCTGCAGTCACTCAGGATCCCCGGTGTCAGTGCGACACTGTGTTCAGGTTCAATCCATTTTAAAAAGCAACTTGTCCACTTTTCTCCTTACTGGCCATTACCTTTCACAGTGAGAGCCTCCACTGTCATATGTCATATGTTGGATGACAGCTGTCATTTCTTATGGCGCCCAATGAATGCACATATTTATATTATTTTGTTATGTTAATGCCATAATGTTGCATCTGTTCACATTATATATTTATACATATACGCCATATGTTTATACAACGTACATCTCCCTATATGCAGATTTTCCTTCTACTGTACATTATTGTATTTTAAAGGGGACCTATCATGCAAAATGCACTTTTTGATGTCTTTTATACATAAATATGTGTCCGCGGTGTGTCGGGGAACTCACGCAGCGTTAGAAAATAAAACCCTTTCTCTTTTCCTCCGAACCCAAATCTCTAAAAACGGGGGAACAACGAAGCTGATCCAGATTTGCGTCCGATATGAAGTAATATCGGAAATGTAGGCTGGCTTTACACCCACGGCCCTATCAGAAACGTTGCTATCAGAAACAATGCCCGACTGTTTTGGACGTAATATGGTCGGTGTTTACATTAGCATCGCTAACACTCAGAGCTAACCTGTACTGGAGAGCCTGTGTGTGAAGAAGCGGGAAATAAAAAGGAACTCACCTTGTGGTATAACCGGCAAGAGAGAAAGCCTTTGAGCTCCATACCGTTTCAGAAATGCTCCTTGATAATCCATGATATGGCGTTTCATCACGGCAGTATTTAGTTTAGACACTAGCTGCCGGGTCCCACATGAGCTCAGCCCCCTCCTTTTTTAAAGCATTATACCCCAAATCAGCACTTTTGAAACAGGAAGTGAAATAGAGGGATATGAGGCATGGCAAGAATGGGTGATCTGTTTTGTATTTTGAGCAAAACACTTCATAGACATGTTTTTTATATATCTGAGACCTATGCTATTGCCTAAAAATAGCATGATAGGTGCACTTTAAATAGCTTATCTATATATTTGATCTTTATCTGGAGTTTATTATTCTATTTACAATTCTATTTATTTTGGGATTTGAGGTTTTCGCTGTAGCTGATGTGCATGTGCGATAAAGCCTTTGATTATAGCTCAGTCCAAGATTTGATTGTGATAAATATTCTCATTAGAGCAACTTGCAATATTATGAAACGTGGTGTAGAGGTTTCAAAATATTATAAATGTATTATTCTATAAGTCATGGATGTCTAGTTATTTGAGGAAACACAGCAGGAGACCTTTTCATTTTAATGGCATCTTAATTGTGTGTGGGTTGCTGCATCCGTGCAGTGGTGGGAGGTAAGAAGTACATTTTCTCAAGTATTGTATCTAAGTGCTATTTTGACATATGTTTTAACTTGAGAATGTTCAGTTTATGTAAATGTATACTTATACCCCATTGCATTTCAAGTGGAAATAGTCTTCATATAAAGTACATGATGCTGATATGATATGTTGCCGTACTAATCTACAAAAGTGTATAACATTGGTTCAACATTGACAAACTATAATATAATATGCTCTCGAGTGCTCAATACAGAATAATAATGTTCTATGATAATATAATACTGTGAAAAAGATATTCTGCATTTCGAGTACTTTGATTTTGAGACTTTAAGTACATTTTGATGATAAAACTTGCGCTTAAGTAACATTTTTGAAGCTTTTTCAGACAATTTGTACGTTTTCTACCCTTCTTCTCTACTGCCTTTGTATCACCTGTGAGATAGAAAGCTTATGAAATATATTTGGAAATAACTGGAACTTTATGTGAACACATTATGGATCCCTCTTTTGACAGATGCCTTTTTCAGAGCGGGCCAGAATGCAACTTCTATTTCTTAGAAGAATACAATTTATTCTAAAGATACAAAGTGAATGGATGCACGGGTTTATAGGAGCCCAAGATTTCTATCCGGGAGAAACTCTTGAGACCCCTCTTTATTCCTTTAATGTCTACCTCATCAATATTCAACAAAGAAGAAAGTAATCATTTTAAAACTCGAAAACGTTTCTGTATTTTATTTAGTCAGGAATCATTGGTAACATATTTGATAGGATGTTGGAAACTGATCCTGCCAATAGCCTCGCAAATCAGCATTTGTCCACATTTTACTCCTGCTTCTTCTATGTTTTAGTCAACACAAAATCAGCTCCAGTCTTTTTTGATCTCAAAGAAATATTGTCATAATAATAAAGAATCTGATTGGTGTACTACACTTTCAATGCAACAAAACCTCAAGATGCTATAGAAGAAGGTGAAAAACCATCACAGTGCATTAAAACAGATCCATATACACCAAAGAACTGTTTGATACGATACGATACGATAATACTTTATTGGTCAGATCAAGTCTGAAATTTGACTTGCGTCACAGCAGCTCCATGTCCAACATCAACAGACAAGTATCCAGACACAATAAATGAAACACAAACAACGAACGTTTAACATTACAGCACAATCAGTGAGAGAAAACATGCTCAAAGAACCTTCAGCGTGCATTTGATCTGGGATTTAGCTCTGTATTTACTGTGAGGATTGACTGATGCACGAAGAAATAATAAATAATAGAATAAATCAAACGTAACACACATTTCGGATTTAATGCAGTCACTACAATCAAAATGACACCCCTTGAATGACGGACAGGTGAGCCATTGTTTCCTCTCACATTCAATTTTTCCCTGGGATGGATTTAAAATTCATGCAAACAATGTTGGCGCCATCCATCATCCCCAAATTATCTTTCCCTGGCTACTGAAGACAGACATATTTGATAGCTCATTGCTCTTTACTCTCAGTCCTAATGAGAAATATTTCTGTCCACGGCTTTGAAAAGCGTCATAGCTCATTATAGCCACTTTTTCAAAGCTGTACCCAAGTTTGATGTCTTTTCAAAAAACTGAGCTTTGCTGATGGCTCTCAAAGAGAAAAAATAGACAGGTGATACACACTAAATATAAATTCCCGAGAGTTTCTGTTTCAAGTGCTTTCAATTATATCAATGGCTTCTTTTAAAGTTTCCAATTATAGTCAGTAACTTAGTAATTTACATGCTCATTGAAGTTTCTTCCTTTTGTTGTTGTTGCTCTTCTTTCATATTTGTGTTCAGTCTGCCTACATGCATTTTACAACCGGATTGCATATAACCATTTGCATTTCAAAGTACTTTTCATTAAAAAGGAGATCGATCCGGGTGTGTATGGCTTATTATCTCAAAAAGAAATGCTTGTATTGTTAAAAAGCATTAATTATTTTTGTCAAACGTAGAGATGTCAGTTGAGACGTACAGAAAAGGCTTCAAACCAACCCCGCCAATAATTAAAGGTATGATGTTTGGTTGTTATATTTTGTAATTTTGGTTTGTAGCCCGGGACCTTGACATAAGATTTGATCATGTTTTTGCTTTGGTAAGCTGTAATTTGGTCTCATATAGCTATATCGGTATAGAGGAGCATTAACAAGGGAGGCGGTTTAGTGCTTTGATTTGCACGGGGACTCCCCATATTAAAATCTTTCCTTTAAAATCACTAAAAACTCAGCCGTTTAATCATCTTCACTCAGCAACATGGGCTGCAGCAATACATTTCCTCTCTACGTCCCTAATGAGATGCCCTATTTGCTCATATTAAAAACGTTGGTTCCTATTATTCAATGCTCAAGGGTAGGTCCCATGTGATAATGCAATAAAAAAATCCCTCCCTCATTACTTAAGTGCACTTTGGTCATGATGATTTGTGTCAACATTTTTCTATGAGCAATCCCAACAAGCAAAAGTCCCACAGAAGTTTAACATTGAAATTGGGCCTCTTGCAGGAAGTGAAATACAAACACATTTTCCTCTTGCTATTATTCATATCCACGTTTGCTTTTATTATAAAGGACTCATTTATGTAAGGGTTTGCACAATGCTTTCCTATTTTTGCTCATCTTTTTCAAGTGGTCCAGAATACTGTTTTCAAAATAAGAAACTACTTGTGTTGTCCAGTCAGTCCACATAGTGTTTGTCCAACCCATGTCACACATGTTTTTCATTTAAGAAACATACAAAAATGCATGATTATCAAAAAATCAATGCTTGTTTTTATTACATTTGTAATGACTGATTTGAAATGTATTTAAATGTCAGTTTATTATGTGTTTATTTATGCTTTTAATGTTGTTTTTGTTTATCTTTCATAAACTAAAAGCAAATTTTTTTATTTTTTTATTCTCTGTCTATTGTACACTATATTTCATGAAGAGATTTTGTAATTATAGAACGTATTGTTAAAAACAATTGTCAATAAAGTAAAAAAACTACCTTATGCTGTTACAAAAAAACGGAACAACTTTCGGTAGCTCCTTTGTTGCCATGGCAGCTGCTCCATGGCCGGTGGCTTTGATTAAAGTAAGAAAGTTGGATTCAATTGTATGTATGGTGCTGCTGGTTGGAATAAGTGTATTTTGGTATCAGTCTACGATGTCAGGAACTAATTCTGGATTTAAAGATGTCATTGCAAGGTGGAAATGAGCTTTTAATGACGAAATGTGGGTTAACTGCACCTGCCTTATTAGCGTCATTAGCTACAAGACAGATTAATTGGACTCCTGATACCGGGCACTGTGCACTAAAGCGGGGGAAGCTGGACTGTGAGGATACCTGTGGGTGTAACTTTAACTGCTGTCGCCGAACAAACCAGGAGGATACATCTGCATTTCAGGGACCAGGAGGTAAGCTAAAGTTCCTACACCTGTCTCAGTCATGCTAACAAGGTATGCTAGGTATGCTGTGCTACTGAGGCCTGGGCTTTGTGGGCTGTTATGCAAATTAATATATAGCAACTTTATTATTCGGAATATTATAAGAACTTGTACGCATGCATATTCATATTAAGTATATTAACTAATATCATAATTAATTAGGATAGTAATGCTGTAGTAATGACGCCATATTTCCGCATGAATTACTTCCGGTTTAGATGGGAGTAAATTAGTTTGTGGTCATTTTAAAAACAATGATTAAAAACAAAAAGAACATAGCAATGCAAAACAAACAATACAAAGTTAATGGTAAAAATACCAAGAACATTGTGTTCAATGTATACATTAAACAATGTTTTTTAAAATAATAATCCCAATCCTCCATTTATCAGTCAACAACGATATATCTTGGATTTTAAAGATTCAAGTAATTTTGAACACGACCTTGTAACAATAATCATTTTTAGGCTATTAAACACAAGATGGAACCAGCATTTTAAAATCTGGTATTGTTATTATATAGCTTGCTCTAGCAGCAGATTCTTTTTTGAAGGGCTTTAGCCCTTGTGGCTGAATTTTGTTAGATAGATGAATGGGGTTGTATTCTAGTCTTGTGCCTGATGCTGAATTAAGCAATGTTATGTTGCACAGTGCAAACAATAATGAAACTCATACGTTTTATATCCTGAATTTCCAATTAGAACTGTTGAGCATTTTCCAGTGCAGCTTCAAAATTATAACATTATTTAGCTGGTACATTCCTCAGCAGTCACAACACCTAAACGCAACACCTATCAAACGCAACACCTATCCAACTAACATCCCACTGATTCCTGATAACGGCACACATGTCATTAGTCGACCCTCCTTCACCCGAGTGAGGGCCACAATTAGCCAACAAAACGTAATCTCAATCCATTTCAATTTCACCTTTTGTAGCGATGATTGCGAACACAAGGGGTTAATTATCCCTTTGCAGTATTGATTGGTGTTTCTCCTCGCCTGTTAATTAGGGTGGCTGATTTAGCACCAGGATTGGAGTGAGAGATAAATGATAAGCAACGGGGGACTGTGGTGAAAATCCTCAACGCTACTCAACAATTTCAAGCCTCCTCTGTTGCTTTCTCCGCGCCTCTGTAACTTCCCTTTATAAATCTGTGCTTTTAGCTGAGTTATGTCAAGGCTGCTCTTTCAATCCTCTTATCTTCTCTCCTAGTTGTGTCTGACAATTCTAGCTTGATAGAGAAATGTTCTGTCACTCAGATGAAACTTTGCATATCACATGCTATTTACGTGTGACAGGTAGATACGCTGCAATGGCTGCAATACATACTTGGTTTCTTATGTATTTTTCATGATGTGCTGTGTGCAGACGATGGCTTAAAAGGCTCTTTTATTTCTCTCCTTTGAAAGAAGATACCTCTTCAAGCTGTCTCGTTGTAATGTCGCATTGATGGGCGCATGATATGGAATGAATAAAACCCAGCCGTAGAAACACTCATATCCTTTGGTGGGAGCTTTTCCATGAGGGCCTGCTGCTTGGCTATGCTTGGCTACACAGGTGACAGTGGCTTCGCTGTGAAAGTGAAACAGGCAGAGCTGCGAGGCAAGCCTAATTGAAATCCCCTCCTATGCGAGACCGAGGAGATGGAGCCGTAAAAGGGCCTGTAATTACTGAGACCACTAATGAGAGATAATTAGGTCATATGGCAATGTCTCTATCAGGGCTCTTCAGGAGATGTGGTTAGGAATAAAAAAAGGTGGGCAAACTATGAACTCCTGCTGCTCATCACCATTATGCACCCCCATTACATATTAACAGTTAATTAGGAGGAGTCATTTTTTCATCACTAACAGAGTGAATACTACCTGTCACACACCTGGGAGAGGTATAAGGGAATTCTGCAGCTTTTTGGTTCCCCTAAAGCTGATGGGGGGGGGGCCTTGAAAAGAGCCCAGCCCCAAAGAGCTGCTTCTTGTTTATTTATAACTATTCAATGACATCTTTATTTGCTGTCTTTTGTACGTTCACTCTTTCCATAACATGGCAATCGTGCGTAACTTTTTTCCTTAAGTAATTCTAGACCTTTCTTCTCCACATTTGCACATTGCACACGGACCTCTAAAACGATTGAGCAGTTATTCAGATTAAACAAATAGTAGAAATACATATTTGTATCCTTTTCTTAATGAAGGTGTTATTCCAAACACCTGCCCAGGAGGGGAATAAATCATGTCCGGCTGTAAAGAAATATACGAATGACTTGCGTGCAAAAAAATGATAGGTGAAAGTAAAAATTCTGAATTTAAATGTTTTTCTTTATGTAGCGCCCTGCAGAGAAAATCATATATTCTGAGACTGCTGCAACTGTATTTTTGGTTACTTTAAAATTAGAGCCCGCTATCTGCCTCTCCACTGTCTCAAAAAATCGTGCATTTTGCCACTCTGCATAAGTGGAGCAACAAATTAGTATGCAACACACACATACTTGCACACAGGCCAAGTTTAAATTGTTGAATGTCTTTTTCTCTACATTTATTCTCCTTGGTGTACAACTCTTAATTGGCACTGTTTTGAAAAAGCCCACTTAAATACAATTAGATTGAACTCTGATACTGGAGGTTGAGTTTTATGTCGGTCGGACGGTGACTATCACAGAAAACTCAGCTATGATCACGGTCAGGCAAGCGTGATTATGTCGAGCCGCTGCACATGAATGATTGATCCTCACACACCGCGCATCTCGTTTAAAGATTTTAAAGACCAGCCCCTCTACAGCTGTGTTTATCGATGTTGCAATTCGTGTTTCTCCGGCTGTTCAGGGAAACATTGGTACATTGTTTAGTTTACCATCTCTCTTGCAGCCCTAACGTGAAAGTCGATTCTTCTTGGATTTGTTTTGTGAGCAGTGCTCAGTTTGTGGACAACATTGATTTGTTCTTCTGTATTTTTGTCGGGGCTTAGCTCAGATTTGTAGGATAAAGTTTCTCCATAGATTATTCTGTGTGCTGTAGTTTAGAGGGTATGCATGATGGTGCATATGGACAGACAGACAGAGAGACAGACAGACAGACAGACAGACAGACAGACAGACAGACAGACAGACAGACAGACAGACAGACAGACAGACAGTTCTTCAGATTCAACTGAGGTAAAGTGTTTTATTAAACAGGCCGGCGGAGTCAGCCTTGAGTCTTTTTTTTTATTGGAGAAACAGAAAACTAAAGTGGAGGAGTCATAGGTCCGGCTTTGGAAAGCCCTAATGGGATTCTTCACAGCTCTTCAGCATAATGACCTCTTCAGCTCGCAGACCATTTAAGTGATCTCCAGTTAATTGGGCTGGAACCTCAATCATGTCGACGTTTCCCCCCCGTCTGACCCTTCTCTCTTTTTGTCCATTAGCAGTATTTTTATTCAACAGTGTTCTGAGCACCTTCAGAGAAAACAGTTTGCAGTGTTGAAGTAGAGTATCTTGTCAGTGTCTATAATATGCACCAGAGCCAAAGGAACATTTTGACTGTTTTTTTTTTCTTAAAAGTGTTGAGCTCCGTACCTCCATTTGCTTGCATGAAATGTTATACATGATCGCGTCTTGGGCTGTGTTTGAAATCGTACCATAACTCTATCAATATGTAATGTGTACTAAATCAAATATGAAGTATGATTTCACCAGCAAACCATTCAAACTGTAGTATACTCAATGCCATGCATTATGAGGTAGTTAATTATGTGCATTGAGCTCAAGCTGAAACATTCTTGCCAATGTGGTGGGTCTGTAGTCTGGGCGTTTCTTGCATTTACAAAATCAACATACTTTAAGATGAGAACACACTAGAACCTCATACCTATAGGGCTGGGCAATGTGATGATATACATATTCAAATCGATTAAAGAAATATTTTGTATTTTACTTTGTTTCTATCGTGATATGTCTTGTATACATTTTCTTTTTTAATGTTTACTTTAAACAGGTTCTTAAAATTAGATAGATTGTAAGGTTTTAACTCACGCAGGAGCATACAAACGTATACTATGACCTATACTGGGATGAATGATTTTGGCCATGTCGTCGAATCCTACATGAATTATGTTGACCTTTTGTTTTGTTGGCACTATGAAATGATTAACCTATTAAAAGAAAAAGAATTCACCTTTCCTACAGGTGTACATTAGTTTATACACTTCTAAGTTTTCTCTTTGAAATAATCTAGTAAACTGTTTTCCTCCCGTTGCTCTCGGGCTTAAAGTCTCAGGAATGAAGTTGTTGAATGTTATCTAATGTTTTGCCAATCCTCTGCTTCTTGAGTTGTATTTATTTCTGTGACGGGCAGCAGGGAAAACAGCTGAGGACCGACTCCCTCCCTCAGCCTTGGCACAAAGACCGTCTTGTGGGTCTTGCATGTGGCAAATAGACGGTGGCGTCTGTGGGCTGAAGGCTCTGCGACACGGTGACCAGGGACGACCACTAGTGGTAAACGGATGAATATTCATCACAGGACCCTAGCCCCATCAGCTCCACGCCGGCTGTTCTGTGTCCTCAGATAGGGACAGGAAGCCAGAACGTGACCGTGAAAATGTGATGATGAGAGTCAGGGCAGATTGAGGGAAAGAGAGGAGTTGGCTTTCAGAGATACTTTGACTGGAAGAAAGAGGAAAGCGTGGAAAAGAGAGATTGAAGTAGGGGAAATGATTGCTTTAGTAGACAGTGTCAGAGAAAAAGGGAAAACAAGTGTAGGAGGTTTGAGATAGAAAAATGGCAAATGGTGTGAAAGTGTGGGGGATTGGAGAGATGGGGAGGAGGGGAGGAGCGAAGGGAGGTGACAGAGATTGCTTTGGAAAGATGAGTGAATTAAATCGGAGTGAGAAAATGGAGAAGTGTGCGGGAAAATGGAGAGAAGAATGACTTCATATGGACAAGTAGATGTTGTCAGAGGTGAGAAAGGTGTGGAAATGATGCGAAGAAGAATGATTTATTCTCCTCCTGTACGCTGGCGTCTTGCATACCTGTGGACAGACTGCTGCTCTCTGGTCGAGGGATAAGTAAACAAGGCTGTTGCTCACATATGGTATACTGCCTGAGATAGATAGCCTTGTCTAAGATGCAAAAAATTCATGCACACACACAGAAATCAAAGTGTGTGTGCATGGACAAACGTCATTGGTGAATTCACAACTAGAACTCATCTTGTTTTTTGGGTATTTGTCATTGGGAAAAGCCGCGGAGGAGCAGATGATATTCAGCATTTGATACTCGTTTTGATAGTTAACAGCCTATAAAATAGTCATTATGGTTATAATTTGAATCAGACATTTTTTATTTGTCCCACAGTGAGGAATTGAGCGAGCAATTAGACAGGATGACAGTGCAGTTGATATGAAAAATTAAATAAGTAGCTTGACGTTAAATAGAAAAAGGCTAATTCTATTAGTTTGTGTACTTGGACCCCTTTTGACCAAAATGTGCAAGGCTAAT
The DNA here is from genome assembly GCF_949606895.1 of Notothenia rossii. Taxonomy (NCBI): domain Eukaryota; kingdom Metazoa; phylum Chordata; class Actinopteri; order Perciformes; family Nototheniidae; genus Notothenia; species Notothenia rossii. Next base: position 77,817,136 of record NC_136905.1, on the reverse strand, counting down.
ACTCACTTAAAACGCCTAATTAAAATAAGCTGATATCATTGAAACCATAGCACACATAAGGTGAAGCTGGGACAAAGCAGAGTGTGTGGAAGGAATTAGATGGTAAACTGCGTTCCTGCCTCAGTGTGGCTGAGCATTCAAGGTTTTCTTTGGTTATAGCGACACTCATTACCTCCACACTACCTTTTAGCATGTCTGCCTGTACTGTGTCTTTGTCTTGTTTGCATGAGAAACCTGTCATCTTCCAGCAATGTGGGAAGATATGATAATGAGCAGGTACTGCACACAGGGCCTCGTATAGACATCTCTAAATCACAGGAGAAAGCGCAGAGAAACAAATAAAAAAGTATTCATCAACCTTAGATTTTTCATTTGCCAGCGAGGCACGAGCGTGACGACGTAGCTCCCCACATGAAAAGGAGAAATATGAATGCAGAGAGCAGCAAGCTTTGTCACTCCGCCATCTCACGCGGTTGGACAGCCCTGATCGGCGGGGGGGAAACGGGAGTTCATTATCCCTAATGTATTCTAATGCACCAAAGTGCCTGATTTCACCACAGCAGAATAGTATTATACTGAGTGAGCATTTGCATGGATTGAAAATGCTTTACTGTATGGGCTCGTACACTGTAACTGTACATATGCTTAACGTATTTCAGTATGCAGCGTCTCCCTCTGTGATCGACTGGCAGTTTAAGGATAAATTTACTTTGATGGATCTTTTCTAGTTTCAACCAGCACTCTATATATAAGTATAGCTTCACGGTTTGGTAGTTATACAATTGTGACGCATGTTGCACTTTAACAATGAAGGACACTACATTATAGGAAATGTGTCAATCTGACTTCTGTTAGTTGAGGAGATGTCTTGATTGCATTTGGCATTTATATTCATACTAGCGAGTGCAATAACAGACAAAAGATAAATGTAGAGTTAACAGCTGACATTTTCAACCAACTTCTGTCACACCTGTTCAGTTTCTGTGTTCAAAGGATAATTCAATTTTCTTACATCTTGAGTTATATTTTACAACCATATCTATCTGATAGCGACTTTGTAAAAGACGTGACATGAAACACAAGCGGCCAGAAAAGTAACTCTTCAGGTTAGCCAAACTTATTTAGGCGACGCAACAAAAGCAAACTGTCAAATGACTGTCTTTTGTAAACATTCATCCCAATCTACAGACTAAACTCAGATTAATGTCGCTACTTTTCGTTATTTAAGAAAATTGCTGCTTGATTCTCAAAAGACCAAGTCCCTATACACACATGACAAGTTCTTTGAGTAACCAATGGTCGAAAACCCAAAAGGTATTCAGTTTACTTTCCGAAAGAAAATAAATAAATGGTGTGGGAATATGTTTTCACACCGAGCAACATCAGTTCAAAGAAATAATTGCACAGGCGTGTCTTTGTGTTTGCATGCTCTCTAATCGATAAGCAGATCTGTAAAAATGTGTTTTTCTAATGAAAATTCATGCAGAAGTACCACTTCAAATGTAGTGTTTAACAGATGTGCTCAAACATTTGAAAATTCTTTCTTCCTGAAGGACCATTAAAATAAATGACTAGGACCAAAACAACCAATTTGTGCACTGATCTACAAACGATGGGTAGTTCTTGTATTCTCATCTAAAAATGACCGGATTTACGTGAAAGTGTCTGTTTGTAGAAGCATGCCACTGCTCTGTTGGGTTTTCACAATTAATGCTTGAGATTCCTGTTACTGTATACAGACCAAACGGAAGCAAAGGTATTTCAAAGTCTTTAGTAAAATTGGGAAGGATATTTAATATTCAAAGTTGAAAACCACGGCACAACCTTTTCACACTGAACGCTGTCTGATTTGTGTCCTCGAACCTCCTGCCTTTGACTTTGAAGATGAGACGGTCCAACTCGTTCCCCAGAGCCTTCATGTGAAATGAGAGTTATGCCTGGGGAGATTCGTATGTTTTGCGCAGGTATATGTGCCGTGATAGAAATCCCTTCCTCTAATCCCCAGTGAGTCGATATAGCACCCAAACCTTTTAACATCTTGTTGCCCAGGTATCTTTCTGTATTACATCACACATCTGTTCCTATGAGATATATGATATGAGGTAAGATCCCAGTAACTACTGTCACATTATCCCACAAGAGTCTGACTCACTGAGCTTTATAATAAATTCCTATTCAGTATAAGTTCACGCGCTGTAAAGTCGCCCGCCATGAGCAATACATCGATAACGAAACGCAACTCTCTGATATTTAACCTCCACGTCCGTGAGAAGAGATGCAGAATATCTTTGGAGTGTGATGTTTATGTATTATATATCGCTGATCACTGCAGGTTTCTTATATCACAGCTGGTTTCTTCTCGCCTGTGTATCTGAGCTCCTGTTGATCTAACAAGGAGAGATGGAAATACCTAAGCTTTTTCCTAATGTGACACAAATTGGTGGACACTGTTCTTTTTAATATCTGAGATGAGAAGAATGTTATCACTGTGGTGTGTGTGCATTAACACAAACACCACAGTGAGCTGTTGCCAGCTTAGCTTAGCCTAAAAGGATAATTCCACAGATTTTTACAAAGTACTTAAAGATCTTTTAATATAAACTATTTAAATTGCGTCTTTCATACCTTACATCACATAAAATCAAGCAATAAAAAATACAATTATCAACCAATTGTTATTAATAAGAAATACAATATGTAAACATAATGACTTGTAAAGAGCATTCATTAAATTAATAGAAAGCAAGAAAAGTTTTAAAATATTCCAATTATGAAAAAATGAAATACTTGTTGAGGTTAATGTGGATATAAAAAGCCTATTAAGCAGTGTTTCCGCCAGGGGGGCGTCTTGCCGTCATTTGACGCCCCAGCTCGGAACGCCCTGAACTCGAGCCGAGGGCGCCCACATTTTTTTTTATAATTCCAGAGAAGATCGAGAGCTTTTATAGCTTGAAATGACGAACAGGAAAAAGGAAAAGGACATCCCTCTGTTGGAGCGGCAAAGCAGTCTGGTGGGATTATTTTCGCCGCCAGCAAAGCACGTGTTCCTGTGACGGAAAGTGTACTGCCGCCGAGCCTTGACGGGGGGTGCTAGTGGAGCACGCGCGTGAACTGCGAGCGCCGAAATGAAGAGCCGTTTAGGATCAGAAAGAGCCGACTCTTCTTAGTGAGTCGAGCCAAATGATCCGGCTCACTAAAAAGAGCCGGAATTCCCATCACTAATACGTAAAGAGATAGTATCTATAAAGGGACAGCTCAATTCAAAATTCAAGTCACGTGACACAACGTGACGTCACACCTCCCGCTCTCGGGATGGACGGCAACCCTTTCAGCCCTGGTCTGGCGGAAACACTGGTATTAGGTATGTTTGTTTTTAGATTTCAGTGAATTATATAAGTACCCACATATTATTCATATTTAGGATTGAATTCCAACAAGCAAATATTGAAAAAGATATTGAACCTATATTAACATAATGCAGCGATCGGCGCTTTAACCTTTGATCTGAACCACATGAATAAACATTATGATCCACATGTTCCTTGTATATCATTGGAATATGACATGTTGACAACAAGAGGCTAATCACCTGGCTCCCTTCCCGCCATTGTTGCACTGACTGCAGCTTGATGGAGTAATCTTAAGCACGGCGTACCACAGGAAGCAAAGTAAAAGCGCCGACTTGAGTGGCATCCTGGGAAATGCCTCGGTTCCGTCAACACTCGACATCCTGCTGTAGCTGAAGTATGTCAGATTCAAGGAAGACCTACAGGTGTGCAGTAGAGGAAGTAAAAACAGATGTTTGTTTTTAGCTTGTTTGACTACCCTGACAGTTAATACGTTAGCAGATGTTGGTTGCAGCCCAGAAGAGATTTAAATATGAATCTAAAAAATCAGATACTGTAGCAGCAGTGATTCAGAATCAAGTGAACTCTCACACAGAGACAAACCTCTTCGCCATTTACCCAAAACTAGAGGGATTTTCTGCTTTCTTCCATTCAGCCCAATTCCACAGGAGGCTCGCAGCTCTCGCCTGTCGTTGGTTTTTCATTCCAGGAGCTTCGTGACGCCCTATGTGCTGGGAACATGGGAAGCTGTGAAGTGACAGTTTGCCTTTTCTCTGTGTAAAAGTGGGGAAAACTGTTTTTATTCATTTTTTAAATCAATGGCTGCTACCTGGATGATTTGTGTGCTTTGTACATAAGGCGGCTAAACCTATGAACACATTTTCCTTTTTGTTTTAAGGCGCTATACCCACAGAAACATTAATATACTTATATATGTGATTTCATGTGTTTATCACTTTAATGTTGTAGCTAAGCTATTTAAATGATTATGACATGGTAAAGAGAAAACATTTTAGTTTGACAGTCTGCAACCAGCCAATGTTGGCTCATCTGCTTGATACAAGTGATTCATAAATGAGTTTTCTGTCATGCGACTTATTGATAATTAATAGTCCGTTATTTGCAGGAGAGCCGTTAAAGGATTAATGCATCAGATCCAATCATGTCCAGACTGTACTACACATAGGAATCCATTACGTCTGAGGCTTTTGCTGTAACCTACAGCTTACCACAGTGAATCCGTTTGAAATGAAATGCCCTCCTGTCTGAAAACATGAAACATGGGCACATTTGAGTCCTCGTGCCGAAGGCTTTTGATCCTGTAGCTTCCAGGAAGCGACTGGTATTTACTGTACGTGTCTCTAGAGTTTTCTGATCTGTGTGTGAGCTGTTCTTTGCTCCTTCTGTTTTACAAACTGGGCTGTTTTGCTGATAAAGGAACTTTTCTCCCTGTGGAAATAATAAGACATTACCAGAGCTATCATTTTCTCATTCATATGCATTTTGGCTTCAGTCCCATTCGCTCTACTGCGTGCTTTTTACGCTCTCTGTATTTGCACTGCATGACTCATTCTTTTATTTTGATTAATAACGCCTATCTTGCTTTATTTGTTCCTAGTATAGAAGGATCATTTGTACAGACGGGTCCTAATTAAACTTGGCATACTGTAGTTATTGTGTTTTGAACTTATAAGGCCATATATGAATAATGCCATTAATCTTTACATTATAGATTTTTGTCCTAAGCACCAGTATGGGCATATTCTTGGGTTAATGTTAATGTATTTTCATTTATTGTTTTTTGTCATATCCTTTTATTTATTATGTCTGAATATTCTTAAGAATTAAACATGAATAGCTCTTTAAAAGGGTTTACTTCTTTATTTTCATTACATCAGTTGCATAGAAAATGACAGTAATATAATGTACCACTTTTTTTTGACACCATACTGCCAATCATCTTTAATCAACTTATAGTATGAGAACTACTGCTACCGTTAATACTGCCTCTACAGTTGCTAGTGTTGCTATTGAACCCTAAATCAGCATTTCCTAATCTTAACAGTCCGACATGTTTTTACTATTAAATATGGAGTAATGTCCCAACATAAAGAATCAGTTATGAAGGAACCCTGCAGGGACGTATAGAGCCTCTGGAAGGACATACTGTAAGTGAAACAAGATCAGAGTAATGCTGTGATTAAGCTGTATTAATCCAGTGTTGGGATGGCCTCCAGATTGCAGCTCTCTTGGAATCAGACAGACACCTGTCCACTGGCATCAAAACTATTTGGCGATGAGCATCAGCAGTCGAGAGCGTACAATCCTTTGAAACAAATTCCTACAGCCTCAGGGTTTACAGATAAATGCTCTCATAAACCCCGCGCAAATACATATTTCCTTGTTGTTTTCTTTTCCTTTTGAAGTTAAAAGGTTCTTGATAATGTTCCATTGAACTCAAATCCAATCATGGGCTTTTTATAAGCATCCACTGTTCCCGGTCCATTAGAGCATTCATTGCTATCCTGATAGGCCATTTGACTCCAATAGGACTTTAGAACAAACTGTACAATGCCTTCATCCCTGTGGTGGAGTCATTACATTCATTTACTCAAGTACTGTAGCAGCTAAAGTACAATTTTTGGCACAATTTGTCTTTCTTTAAGTCTTTCCATTTTATATTATTTTCAAATTTTTACTACACTGCTTTCATTTGACAGCTTAAGTTACAAGTAACATCGCATATTCAGAGTCCTTATATATCAACTAATTATGATATAGTATTACCGTTTAAGATACCCAGTAGTTAACAACGTGAATACAATTAGCTCCATCAGCTGTAACATTAAAATGATGAACACGTAATGCACCATTAACTGTCATTTAAAGATAAAATATAGATATATTATCCTGCATAATGAGTTGCATTGCATTACCTCCAGTATTTAAGTTGACTTTGAAGCTTATTTGTACCTTTTTACTTTTAATACTGCCCACAACCTTTCTTCATCTGAGAACTACTTTGAAAAAATTAAAGTGGCCAATGAAAGTGGCCAAGAGCTATTTCCATCACATCGCTTACATTTATTCACATAGCCCTCATAAGTTGAATTAAGCTATACTTTTGTGCACGTGTGAAATTGCAATACCTAAAGCTTATCAAAAGTCTTAACTTCACATCAAGGTCCAAGAAAACGAAAATGTCTCACTTATTATTATGGCCCACATAGTAAGTACATCACTGAAAATTCACATAAATGTCCTTAATCACCACCTTACAAGCATCTTATGGTACATGTGTAAAATAAGTGCACTCACTCTTTTTCACACTTAGTGAGATGAATGGCAGTGCATGGAGTCCACCATACAGGTGTATGCTGGATTGTACCCACTTAGGTTCACTCTGAGTCATTTAAATGTTAATCAGTCAGTCTTGTTCTGTATTTAGATTTCATGACATTCATGTCAGAAAAAGCTGCTTCACAACAGGAACCAAATAAAGCAGACATTTTCAGTGCTGCTTGGTGAATGTTCTTATAGTTTTCTGAGTCTACAAGGCTCCAGAAATGTTGTAAGTTTTGTTGAGACTTAAGCTGAACAGGATTTTGGAGATTTATAAGCTCCATCTCCACAGGATTGACACCGAACAGTTCAGCCATCTTTTTTTTCTTCTTCTTCGTCTTGACATTAAATTATAAACCATAATAAATCAATTGTATAGGTCTAGCCTCCCTATATCTGTGTGTAAAATTGTTCCATCCTCAAAAACAAAAAACGAATACTTCTGCAGTCTAGCTGCAGCTTCTAGCAACAGTCTTCTGAAGTCTGAACACAGCAGACAACAGGAGTATTTACAGCAGCATATAAAAACTGTAAAAATAAAAATAGTGCATGTGGGTGCACACTTACATTCTCTGTCTTACTGTTACATAAATCCCATGAATGTATGAGATGAAGTTAGCTTCATCATATCTCAATCAGTGATTAAGTGAATAATAAAGTTTCTATCGGGTCACTATCAGCCTGTCAAACACAAATCCCTCCCTGTGTGTCTCTGAGCTGCAGCGACAGGGCCTGATTCAGAGCGGGTTATTCTACTGTTGGTTCTGGACTGGTGTTGGTGGAGAAAGCAGACTGCTAGGTGTGTGGTGCCGCCGACTCGCTGTGCCGCTGTCACGTCTGTTCCTTGATCACTGCGTCACCGACTAATTTGATATTCGTGTGACAGAAAAAAAATTTAAAAAGAAAAAAAAAGAAGCAACCTTACTACGCTATAATCGATAATCGAGCGGCGAGCTACTGAAAAGCTGCCCGCGAGCTACTGGTAGCTTTCGATCGACGTGTTGGAGACCCCTGCTCTAACTTATCAGAGGGATCTTTTTGTTTCTGTTTCATCCAATGATGTTTACTTTTCCCGGGTATTTACTGAGTATTTAGTCTTTTAAAAAATAATGACACTGAGAATAATATGCTAAAAATCTAAATTCAATTATAAAAACTTGTGTCTGTTTACTAATAGACTGTCTGTTTATTGCCACTCTTTAATGACCTTGAGGAACCTGGCTGATCGGATCTGTGTGGGTGAAAATGTAAATGAGTTTAAATGGATATCTTCAAGAATCAGAACAATTAGAGGCCTTATTCTCACTCATATTGGTTATAGAAGCTCAGCCCTGAGCTCACAGGCCCAACTTTTACTTTATCTGAAGATGTGAATGAATGCCTGAGATGTTGAAAGAAAACTCACCCGATGAAGGAGCAAGACATTGTTCCTCCTGAAAAAAGGACCCTGTATTTGTAGTGTATAGTTCAGCAGACAGTTTGAAGCAGCTTTTTCTTTCTCCAGTCTTCTCCTTCACTGTGTCCTCAGGAGTGCTAAAGCTCGTAGACCAAACACCAAAAACGGTGTGGTTACAGTGTTTCCCCTATATACAAATAGTGGCGGCGCAGCGCCGCTGCTGAAATATGAGCGCCACTGCTAGGGAGAGCCAGCCAGGTAACAATAAAAAAAAAAAACTTTTTTTCTTTTTTCTTAAAATAATAATAAGTGGTGACCCTTTTTCATTTTTGATTGTTTGTTATGTGGATTTGTAGTATTTTTGTTACTGTATGTTCAATAAAGGTGTATTTTTGATAAATCTTGAGACATTTCCCCGGACCCCCCTAGAGGATGTGACGTCCACCCCACAATTCAAACATGATCATACAATACTGAATACATTTGAAGCCATTTTGACGTCTATTACCTATGTCAATAAGTTTCTGTTTTTGCAGTGTATTTGTCTTTTGTAGAGATTTTTCATTTATTCTTTACATATAAAATGTCGCCTAAAATCTCACCTAGGGCAGCAAATTGTCTATAACCGGCCCTGGTACTCCTCAATAGCCTTTCTTGTGCTGACACATAGAAAAAAAATTGGCGGGGCACACTTCGCACGCACAAAAATATTCCACGCGCTCCGCGCTCACATTATGCTGGGCCCACATGCCTTAGCACCGCTGCTATGACTCCATCCTAGGGGAAACACTGGGTTATATCATTGATACTCAATTTACCTGAATGTTCATAACATGGATTCTTAGGTAAGTGCTGCATCTTAAATCAAACATTTCCATCGGTACAACACTACCATGTAAAACTTGCACATTGTTTGAATTCAACCAGGAATTCAAACGATGTCTCAAAATCCACATGGATTGTTGTTGGCTAGCTAGCTCGGTATTGTTTGCGGTAGCCATTACAGACTGTTCAATTGACCCTAAAAATAAAGGTTGCTTCTTTTTGACACTACTATTGTGGTATGTTTTTTCTTATATCTGTATATTGCTGTGTTTATGGGAGCAATCACGGCAGCATCTGTTTACTTAACTTCCGTTTCTTCCGTTTCTTTTCAGGTGTCTGTGTCTCTATTCTAATCTTTTTTCTGTCCCTTTTCCTTCTTTCTTTGAGGCTGTTTGTGTGTCTTTGCTGTGGTTGTATCTCTGCTCTGCTAACAGTCACTTCAAACAGAGATGGTGTTCCTCGGCTCTGTGATGCCTTGGGACTCTGGGTCTGTGCCCAGTTTTCCCTTTCAGTAATCCCTCTGTATTCACACAGCAAGACATACTAAGCATGTCACCGCTCATTCTCTGTGATGTGTCTGTAAAGAATTAACAGCCCTCAATGGCGGGCATGTTCACTGCTTTGGCCTTTGAGGATTCAAATACTCATTCCATGTACATCATTGAAATGCAGCTCAGGTAGTTGTGTAAATGTTTAAGCCATTAGCTCCCTGTCTCCTCAATTATGCACGGTTATCATAATTAAAAGATTCTTTCAAACATTTTTTGTGTCTTCTAATGGAAGGAAGAACCTCTAATGCATTGTAGCTCATCTCTCAATCAGTCGGTAGGAAAGCATCTCATTTTCTCTCCTTCTCCAGCTGGCCTTTTAATGCGAAAAGACAAATACTAATTTCAAGTTTTCACTGTGACTTCGATATAGAATGTATTTGGAAAAGGGTTACTTTCATGCAGCTTGGAGAAAGGCGCCAACCCCCCCTTGAGTTCACTTGCTCAGCTCCACTAAATTCCGTGATGCCTATAGGATTTTGATAACATTATTTAATCCCGTAGACACTCAACAATTTAGCCAAAAAGAGTTGTATTGCAGTTTGACTTCAGACTACAACAAATACAAAAAAAACTAATCTGTCCTATAAGGCATATATTAGTTTAGACTCTGGAAAAACAATACAATTCTCCAACACTACTGTATCTCTGAACTGTGTTTTAACCAAATCACTCATAGTTGGTAACTCCTGTAATATTACTTCAATTCAGCCCCCTTGGTGAGAGCCACTGATACACCCAAATTACATTTTTGTCCGATACGGTATAAAAGCAACATGATTACAAAGAAAGTGGAATACTGAAATAAAAGTTTAAATGAAAAAGGCCAATATAAAATTGTATTTTATTTATTTACTTATTAAATCTAGATAGATAGGTACTTTATTGATCCCAAATTGGGAAATTATTGTCACAGCAGCAAGGTGTACAGGCATCACAATCTTAAAATCTTAAAATGATTAAAACAATAAAAGTTATTATTCAAATTTAATAAAGAACCTTTTCATACAATAATGAGTTGGAATTTATTCAGTTAAATTCTGTCTGAGCTACCTGCCTTCTATCTTAAAGTGCACATATCATGCTATTTTTAGGCAATAGCATAGGTCTCAGATATATAAAAAAATATAAAAAACATGTCTATGAAGTGTTTTGGTCAAGAAAACAAGAAAACAAACAGATCATCCATTCTAGCCATGCCTCATATCCCTCTATTTCACTTCCGGTTTCAAAAGTGCTGATTCTGGGTATAAACAGGTCTCTCTTGAGAATGAGACCCTGTGTCTTAATGAGATTTGTACCTGTATAAATAAAGGCTAAATACAAAAAATAATAACAAAGCTTTTTTTTTTTAAACTGAAAACAATTAAAATAAGAGGGGGCGGAGCTTATGCCGGCTCATGCGGGACCTTGCAGATAATAGCCTCATCCCAATACCCCTCCTCGACTCCTCCTTTCCCTTCCTTGCATCTTAGCTCCGCCTCCGTAAGATGCGAGCGAGAGACACGAGGAGGTGACGCGAGGACAGAGGAGTCCTCCGGTTTTAATTGGGATGTCCTCGTTCACTCAAACGTCACTCTTAGACGACGTCTGTTAATGATGACATGCGAACAGCTGTATCCCCTCTCATCGGGCTTAACTGAATAACCCCTTAGAACCGGCCCATTTCTGGTTAAATATATATTTAAATGAATAAATCCTTCTCTTGTTAGTCAAGAAATTCAATGTATGATGGTCGGTCCTGCTTTTGTGTTCCGATTTGGTGTAAAACGTAGCCTACATTTTAAATACAAATATAATTATAGAAATGTGAAGCCTTTTAGAAATGAATTGCACGTAATAATTCCCACGGAGCTGTGAGCACTTATACATTTATGTGACGCTTTTCCACTCATCTTCCAGTTGTCGGTTTTCCTCTGTTGAAATCGACCAGCTGTGAAGGTGGGGGCGGGGCTTTTATACGCGAGTGGTGAAAACACTTCCGCGTAGTCTGCTCGCGTGTATCCTCCCTTTCATCTCCTCCCGCACCCCTCCTCCCTCACCCCTCCTCGACTCCTCCGTGTGCATTTCAGCTATTGGGATGTCCTTCAAAATGGCGTGTCTTGATTGATTTCCGGGTCAAGCCCCGGAGGAGGGGAAGAGAGGAGTCGAGGAGGGGTATTGGGATGAGGCTACTGTCTTAAATGCTGCGGTGATGAAACGCAAGGATTATTATATCAAGGATTATTTTTGAAACAGTATGGAGCTCAAAAGCTTTCTCTCTTGCCGGTTATACCACAAGGTCAGTTCCTTTTTATTTCCTGCTTCTTCACACACATGGGCCCTTTCTCATTTCATCAAATCCCCCTCCTCGACTCTTCGACTCCTCGACTACGTGACCCGGAAATGAATTTCAGCGCGCCATGTTGAAGGACATCTCATTTCTCTAAATGCACTTCGAGGACCGAGGATCGACCCTCGAGGAGGCTCTCTGGAGGAGCTATAACCGAGGATACACTGATGGGTCCTCCACGGTCCTCCACGGCTCCTTCGTGGATGCATTTCCGGGAACAGAGATATTTCAAAGAGTCGTGACGTACGGCCGGATTTATCTCAGCCAATCACAGCTCTGCATGCATCCCCTGGATATTATTTTATTAACTGCTTTCATCGCGACGCGATGTTTCCAGTGAGAACAGCTGTGAGGTCCGTGCAGAAAGCAGAGCAGTGTGTATAATATATATCACTCAGTATAATAGGCCTACTCTCTGTATTTGCTTTAGTTTAGTAGATATCTACAAACAAAGAGTCAATATTTTTCTAAAACCATTTAGTGCTTCACATAATAAAATACACAACGGCTGTAGCCTGTTTTAGGAGCTGTAGGTGCGTGTGTGTGGTGTAGGTGTGTGTGGTACAGTGTGTGTGTGTGTGGTACAGTGTGTAGGTGTGTGTGGTACAGTGTGTGTGTGTGTGTGGTACAGTGTGTAGGTGTGTGTGTGGTACAGTGTGTGCGTAGATGCAGTGGACAGACAGGTCTCAGTTGGTCTGGTGTCCTCTGCTTACTTTTAATACTTGTAAATAAAACTTTTGGCCTGTAATTTATTTTCCTCATTGTAGCGACCAGAGAGGGGGGAGGGGGGTGGATACATCCATTCTCTGATAGTGTTTGATTCTGAAATTGTATATAAAATAGGAAACAGTTGGCTGAAAACCGAATGCCGAAAATGATTAATAGAAATATATATGTATATAATGTATACATTTTTTACCATTGTTGTTCAGCTACCTGATTATGGAAAAAGACATGATTATGGCAAAACGTAACTGAAATAATAATCACTATTATGGGTCCATAAAACATTTATTCAGCACTTTTGAATGCATACAGTACATTAATTCCAAGTCAAGTGCATTTTATTTTCTCTGTAGGATAACTAAAACAAAGTGCATTCAGAACAAAGCCAAGGTGCTTTAAAACTGCATAAACATCTAGGCCAGTAGGCCAACAACAAAATAGTGTAAATAAAGACTGTAACAGCCAGATCTTCAACAACAACAAATGCACCTATAAGTTTGGTAACCTAGCGTGTTGTTGTGATGACGTAATCAAAACGCGGCGACAAGCACGGCGCGCGACCATGCTCGCGGCTGGCTCACAGCCAACATGTCTGCCGCTTGGAGATATTTAAAAATATCAGAGAAAGAGGCGCGGATTGCGATTTGTAAAACGTGTCCAGCAGACATTTCTCGAGGGGGTGTCACTGCAAAGACTTTCACCACTTCGGGATTACTCCACCACTTGAAATCAAAACACCCGGACAAATATGCGGAGTGTGATGCAGACACTCATTCATGCACGGTTGTGGCATGAGAAAACAGAAAGATATGGACACAAGATGTGTGCAACTCTATTTAGTATCCTATCCATTTGAACATGATTTAAGTGAGGGGGGGGACCTCACCTCCTCTAGCGGGGTCCGGGGGCATGCACCCCCGGGAAGACTT
>NC_136905.1:77766797-77803491 GCF_949606895.1 Notothenia rossii | reverse complement strand
ACTGACTGCAACAGACCTATATAAGACAGACCCTGTGATAACTGCAACACCTGCTATACTATTTTAGAATTGTACAACATCTACAGTTTACTATTGCCTTAGATTTATTTCCTGCCCTCAATGTAGGTACAGTATGCTTAATTCTACATAGTTTTCCGATGTGTAAAATGTCAAACGGTTTAATTTGTGTGGCATACTCAAATTTGATCTCCTTCCTTAGCATTGTTGTAAAATGCTCAGAGCTTGTCACTAGCGGCTCCTCTTTTAGTGAGTTATAAACAAACATATCTCATTCCCGTTGTCATATTGCCTATTGCATTACGAGTGCTTTGATGCCTCTGTTTTATAATTTGTTAGAATGTGTACATCCAGGGGTAGACATTAAGAGTAAAATTCCACCGCCCTCCTTATATATATTATATATAACTAATGAATTATAACCTCAAAACAAATGCACACACAAATAACATAGGACAATACATAATATAATAAATCCACAATATGATAACATGATGTCGATCAGCTACCATATCTGTTGTTGGGCAGTATTCAATAATAATGTTTCCATCACTAACTGCAGATCGAACAAATGATATTTGATGTCAACATGTTTACACCTTTGACGACACACAGGATTCTTTGATAGTGCAATTGCCCCTTGGTTTTCCTCAAAGATTGTCACTGGTGCATAATCATTTCCACTGTCCATTCCTTTTAATAACTGCATAAGATAAAAACGTTCCTGTGTAGCAGCTGCCAATGCCATATATTCTGCTTCACATGTGGATAAAGCAACTGCAGGCTGTTTCTTAGATTTCTAGGAAATAACAGGTCCTGTCTGACATAGACTAAAACAGTACCCAGTTGTGCTCCGTCTGTCATTTTGATCAGCTGACCAATCAGCATCACAATATGCAACAAGTTTTAGTTTTGAATCACTTCTCTTGTAACACAACTCCTGGTCTACAGTTCCCTTCAAGTATCTTAACACATGTTTTGCTGTTACCTTCTGCTGTTCTTTTGGTTCGGATAAGTGTTGAGACAACTTACTGACAATAAAACTTAGATCAGGTCTAGTACATGTCATTACATAAATCAAGCTGCCTACCACTTCACGATACCTCTTTTGATCAACAGATTCACCTTCATTGTCAAATTGTTGTTTATACTCACATGGAGTCGATCTTGCCTTGCAGTCAGACATGTCAAACCTTTGCAATATTTTCATGATGTACCTTTTCTGGTTCATCTTTATTTCACCATCTGTCTGTGTGAAATCAATGCCTAGAAAGTTCTTAAGTTTGCCAAGATCTTTCATCTTAAATTTGGCTCCCAAAATGTCTTTTACATTTTGGATTGTTTGACTGTTGCTTCCTGCAATGATAAGATCATCAACCCAGATTATTAAAAAAAATAATCCTTTCACCTTTAGATGTTAGTTTACTGTAAACACAATGGTCATCCGGATTTTGAATAAAACAATTTTCACCTAGATAATCATGGAGCATTTTGTTCCAATTCTGTCCTAATTGTTTCAGACCACACAGTGATTTGTTAAGTTTACAGACCAGTTTCTCCCCCTTCTCTGACTTAACCTCAAATCCTTCAGGTTGTTCCATAAACAACTCACAGTCTATAGGAGCATGTAAATATGCTGTTTTAACATCCATTTGATGTAACTCTAAACCATGTTGTACTGCGATTTGCATTAGACTACGTACAGATGTCATATTTGCAGTTGGAGAAAAGGTTTCCTTATAATCAATACCAGACACTTGACTATAGCCTTTTGCTACATACCCGGCTTTGCATGTTTTAACTGGGTTCTCTTTCACTGTGTAAACCCATCTGCCCCCCACTGCATGTTTACCTTCTGGCAGTGTGGTCAGGGTAAATGTGTCATTTTCCCTGAGTGAATCCATTTCCTCCTCCATAGCTTTAGCCCATAATTGAGAATTTGGTGATGTCACAGCCTCCTTCAATGTTTGGGGCACATCACAAATAACTCTATAACAGTAATCAATGGTTAGTTCTCCTTGGTCATCAGATTCGACTTTACACTCATAATCCTTCAAATATTGAGGAGGTTTTCTTTCCCTTTGTGGATAAGATGTCCTATGGCTACTTTGGCCTTCACCTGTCTGAATGTTATCACAAATCTCAGTCTCATTTTCCTGTGACTCTTTTGGGATTACATTTGCCATTTTTGGTAGGTGATTTACAGCTCTCCTCATACTGAAATCTTCATCATCCGTCTCCTGCTCTGTTTGAGTCTGACTCTCAATGACACTCTTGGTGATGAATTTGACCAACCTATTTTTGAGTACTTTTCCAGTGTCAGGATAAAACACCAAATAAGCAGGGCTGTTCTTATCATAGCCTACAAAAATACCCTTTTCAGATCTTGAATCCAACTTTTTCTTGTTTTGCTTGTAAGCATAGCATGGTGACCCGAATGTTCTCATTTTTGAAAGGTTAGGCTTCTTTCCTGTCAACATGTAGTCGTATGGAGTCTGTCCTACACGTTTTTTGTAACACCTATTTCGAATGACAGCAGCAGTCATAACTGCATATGTCCACAACTCTTTTGATAGTTTACTCTCAATTAGCATGCATCTTGCCATTTCAAACAATGTTCTCCAATTTCTCTCAGCTGTCCCATTTTGATGGGGTGAATAAGGAGCTGAGGTCTCATGTCTGATGGCATTTCTACTTAGCAATGACTGAAATTGACCAGAAGTATACTCAGTACCATTATCAGATCTAATGCATTTGATTTTTCCATAAGGTGAAACGTCAGCAATGTACTTCTCAGTAGCCTTGACTGTGTCACTCTTAGATTTAAAAAAATAAACAAAAACTGCTTCTGAATAGTCATCAGTAAAGGCTAATGTGTATCTGAACCCATCTTTAGCTGTAGGATCTATAGGTCCAGACAAATCTGTGTGTGCAGTGCAGCCTTTGCCCTTTCATCTGGCTCTCTGCTCCTGCTCTGAGCAAATTTACCTTTTGTGCACACTTCACATGTCAAATTAGATGTATCAGTTTTGCATTTAATTGTCATACCCTCTGTGACTTTTTGCAATTTCAACACATCTTCGTAGTTAAAGTGACCTATAATTTCGTGCCATGTTTTGATATCATAACACCCATGACATTCATCAACATTTTCATCATTAACTGTGTTTAAATAAAACAATCTATCATACACCTTAATATCAAATGTCGTACCGTTCTCGTGAATGAGCTTGTTCTGTCCTTCTTTGAATACGACCGTGGCTCCATTGGTCGTCGCTGCTTTGACCGAGAACATTTCTTGGGGAAAGGATGGGACGTACAGCGCCCCCGTCAGCATCGTCTCCACCTCTCAACCCGTATTGTCTTTCAGCCAAACTTTGGCTGCACCTCTCTTCAGCGCTATGCCAGAGGCCCTCACTCCATCAGCCAACTCCAGGACATGTTTTCGTGGCTCGAAACTCTCGTCAAAGTCTTTGAATTTGTTCATGTCAGTCACCATGTGCGATGTAGCACCGGTGTCGACCATAAGCCCTCTTTGCTTCAGTCCATCGCCCGGGTCGCTGTCCACCTGTCGTTCGCGGGCCTTGAAAGCGAATGTGTGGTGGTGGTCGTGGTCCTCTTCATCCATGGCCTGTTTTACATTGTCTCGTCGTCTTCTCCGCCTGCAGTTTGCATCTCTGTGCGTGGAACTCCTGCAAAAACGGCACCACTGTCTCTGTTGACCAGCAGCCTTGCACTCGCGGGCCATGTAACCCTTCTGGCCGCAAGTATAACAGGTCAGCAGCTTCACATCAAAGTCTTTGCCTCTTACTTTCATCACGCGGTCATCAACTGAGCTCCCACTGAACTTCTCAGTGCTCTCGTAGCTCCTCAGCTTGGTTTTGAACTCGGCGAAGGTGATCTTCTCATCACTTTGTGTAGTGTGGATAGAAAACGGCTTAAATGACGCTGGCAGCCCCTTCAGAATCATAGCTATCAATAAACCGTCACTCAAAATGTCTTCTGCATTCCTCAGTGCTGTGATAGCAGTCTCTGCTCGTATAATATAGTCTTTGATGCTTTCATTAGCATATTTCTGGAGAGACGTAAGCTCTGTATACAAGCTGATCACACGCGGTTTTCCTGTACCTGCGTATTGATCCCTCAAAATCTTCAACGCCTATCTCCCATCGTCCGCTGCATCTCTCATGACCAGAGACAAACTTGTATCGTCCAACAATTGAATAAGTTCAGCGTAGACTTCTTCATTTTTATCAGCGTCTTCTGCGGCTCTTACCGCGGCTGCTTCTGCGTCCTCTTCGCCTCCGCCACTGTCAGGCTCTTTCAATATGGTGCTTTTCAGCCCTTGTAGACGCAGGTGGCCAAGAAACATTGTTTCCCACAACTCATAGTTTTTGTCTCATCTCCGTCAAAGCACAAACAATTCCATCGGTTTCCAAAATCCTTTCTGGGCCCATAACCTGTTGGCGCAGCAGTCATTACCAGCAAAGGTCTAGATAGCCTTGGAATAATACTACGGAGGGGATTCAGTCAGTGTCATGTGAACTACAATGCAAGTGTGTGGCGTCTTTTATTCCTCCGTAGTATTAGTCCAAGGCTATCTAGACCTTTGCTGGTAATGGCTGCTGCGCCAACACAAGCAGAAGACCAAATGTGAAAAACAAGTGTGCCTAGTGTGCTCGCTACATTTAGGCTAAAGGTTATTAGCTACAGAGTGGCAATATCCAAATACGCAGCTTGTTTTGGGTAAAATGTGGTTTAATTAAAGGTGGGGTGAGTTTGAGAAACCGGCTCGAGACTTTTTGTTATATTCCATGGAATGCTCTTAAGATCCCGATAGCAATGAATATCTTAAGTGCTTTGACAAAAAATCCATAAAAAAATGTCATCTGTGGAAGCAGTGGTACTGTAAAAAGCACGACCAATCATTGAAGCCGGCCCGGCTAAAGTAACTGGATGGCCTACCTGCCTGTCAGCCTTCCATCTGGGCACAAACTTATCTCGTGCCCTCATTGGTCATGTGCGCGTTTGTGTGTGTTGGAGGAGGGGCTCTGTAAGGAAGTGGCAGATTTTTTCGGGTTGTGTATTTTCAAATTCTAGCGCACTCGAGCTGGTTTCTCCAAAATTACCTACCCCACCTTCAAGGGTAAAGTTCACATGCATGAACATTGAAACCTATTTTTAGTAACTGTGATTGATCTTTCCAGTTCAACCCTTATCTAAATCTCATGTGAGTGATAAGGAGGAACATGTACTGACCTGAGTCTGTGCAAAAATGCTTTTCTAATTTAAATCAAAGCTAATATAAGGAATTCAGAAGTCTGAGTTGCTTTAGTTTAAATCAATAATCTTCAGAGGTCTTTTTTGCACTTAATTCCTTTTTTGCATGACAATTTCTCCATCAGCTCAGCGAGGAAACACTGTCTAAGGATACAAAGAGGGAGCTTTATCTTATAATGAATGTTATAACTGTGTTAGATGGCTGCTTAACTCTTATTGCTTTACATGAACTCCAGCTTTACTTAATTATGCGTTTTTCTACCTTTGGAAACCTTTGACAGGAAAAGTGATTACAGTGATTATAAAACTATCCTTTTAGTTATAAACAGATAAACCACTTCAATATTGTTTCATGATCATTTCAATGTTTTTATTTCCAAATTGTAGCCCCGAATATATTTAGAGTTTGATTTCTATTCATCTTTGAATGTGGAAACTGTTGAAAAACCAATCTCCCCAACAAGTCAATGTATTTAACAGCCAACAGTGATAAAACATCCCGAAAGAAAGAAGTCATTTACATTTCCAACGTGTAGAGTAACTTAAGCTACTAAATGGACCTTGTGGTCGAGTTGTTTTTTCAGCCAAATGTGGTGTTTTCTTACAATTTTTGAGTTTCAGATACTGGTTCATTGGCCTCATCTCTTTGTAGCATTCATCATTGACTATTAAATATTTAAGTTCTGTATCGGAAATGAGTTTATATAAAAATGTCAGTGTTTATTTGAATGCAGTCTGATACCTAAACAGAGAAAGTTCAACGAGTGGTCTGACGCTATGACATCCAGAGAATAAACTAATCAGCTCTTATTTGATTTGCAATCAAGTCCCAAGATGGGCTTTTGTGAAATACAGATGTACCTAGAGGAGGAGAGAAACCATAAATCTCATTATCCTTCAGAGTCTGTTTCACTTTGTCTTTCAACTGCTCCGATAATGATTACATTTGTGTTGCGTTTGGGAGGGGTTCCACATGTACAGTTGTTTGTCTGAAGGTTTTTTGAGAAATGGCCAAAAATGAACAGCTTTTACAATACAGTCTTGTCTTTGCAAAGGTTTTGTGAAACATTAGATGTTTACATTATTGTCAATGTTGCAGAGGTTTCATTTAAACATGTTCTGGAGCTGAAATGTTTTGCTCATTAGGTTTTCTCTGAACCTAAAGTAATCTACGCAAGCTATCGAAAGTAACACAAAGGCAGAATATCACTGATATTGTTGGTTTTCAGTTTGATATCTCGGACACATTTCAGTCTTTATTTAACCAGAATTATAGAGTTATATAGGTTCCAGTTGACAAAGCAGTATTGAAATATCTCCTTTTGTGATTTAGAGGGGATATGCCACTTGAGTAAGAGATTTGCAAAAATCACTGTCCATTGTTATCCCGGCTTGTTTCTATCAATCTTTATCAGTCTTCCGCCTCCTATGAACACTGCCAGCCCTAAATAGCAATTTGCCAGTTTGATCAGTTAAGAGCTTTTGACAGCGGTGTCATTGAGCAACTTTGCGGAGATGCAGCGGGGATCACTCCGTTGCCCTCATTGATACTGTACTCTGTCGGTGGGATTAGCTTCAAATCCTCTCCCCCTCTAAAATCCTCTGAAGGGAGAGCCGTCATTGAACCTGCTGTAACGGATCTCTCTTCTATTTTTATTCCTTCTGCTCTTAGTCAGCCTTGGTGCGAAAAACATCAAAGCACATTTGTAGTGAAACCAAACCTCTCTTCTAACTGGTTCACAGCTGAATTAATTATTCATTCAGATTAGCGTGCGCCAACACGAACCACAGGAAGATAGGAAGAGACACACAAACACGTATACAAATTCTCTCAAAGTGCTTCAGAGAAGTGAAAGGCAGATAATGAGAGCGCTCGCTGTGTTTTCACTCTGCTTAAAAGCTCTCACCTTCCAGAAATGTCCCAAAGACCACAATGCAGAGGTTCACAGCTCAGTCCAACTCCGAGGTGTTTTTAAGCAGATTAGCGCGTGTTTTGACGCAGATAAGCAAACTGATTACCAGACTTTCTCTGCGGTGGAGTTAGGAGTTCAGGCCTGTAGTGTCTGATGTGTAATTGGGCTCCGTGCAAGACAAACAACATCATACATAATCGCAATCACATTTAAATTAAACAATACAAAGTGCTACAAATGGAGTTAATGGGGTAGTTTATCAGCAACATATAAACTGGATTAGGGCACATAATGTGGATGAGTCATCCAGGTCATGGATGAGTTTTGTCTGGAGCAGAATCCTATTTTATAAACAATAAATTAGCCTTATCAGCAAAAACGAGTGCATTAAAGGCTTCTTGAATATTGAGTGTGGTGACTCGGCTACCAGTAATGCCTTTTACTGCCATTCAAACACACACTCTCTAAGTTTTTGTTTTGTTTATATATATATTGTCAATGAAATGACAGTGCTTCGTGGTTAGTGGAATTCTGTAATTAGCCAATTCAAATAAGTGGTTTTGCCACAACTCAAACATCATTCCAAAGTTGGACTTCAGTTTGAAAAGAGAGACTGTATAGCTTATTAACACCAACCAGTAACCACCTACACATTTCTATCTGGCCTCCATGCTGATGTTTAGCTGTCATTTCCTGCACGTTTGTGACGTCAAACATGATAACAACTATCCAGAATGGCCTTCCTGTTCACTGGCAATTGGAAAGTAGTAAATAACCTTTTTAAAATTCTCCATGTTTGTGGGAATTTAGAATTAATAAGTGTTCAGTGGACCTGCATCATGCACATTTCTGCTGTATGGATGCATGAGAAAGTAACGGCAGGATAAAACTAAAAGTAGTCTCACCAAAACGCATCTCCACACTGAAGCAGCTGTATTTTCCTGGGGGATTATCGTGCTGGTTTGAATAAATGTTTGTAAATGAGGTATTTAAAAGGGGATCCTTGTTCAGACATAATGCTTTTTAGGGCAGTGTTTTACTGAAGATGGCTGCTGGCTACTATATGCAGCTATATTTAGAATGAAGAAATTGCAGTAGTTCAATATTTATGTTTACATATCTCCCTTTCACGTACTCGTGATGTTATTCCAGTCAGTGCGAGCAATTCATTTCCTTCTGTCTCTCTCACGCATTCCTCATTCAGAAGCTTCCGGAATAAATGGAAAACGTTGCATGCCAAATAAGAACAGTCACATCAATCTCCTCATAATTCACACAAAAAGAATATCACTGTGACGCCATGAATAATTCACACTGACATAAATGTAAAACATAGAAAAATACTATTACAACCATATATGAGCACTTCTGTTAAAGCTATGCTTCACAAGTCACCAGTCGGACACCCTGCCCACCCCAACTGACACATGGAATTATTTGCAAATGAAATGCAAACAAGTTGGACAGGAAACAAGAGAAAATGGATGAAACTTGTGTCCTCCCACAAATAATGTCTGCTCCACAGATCAGCGCCCCCTGCAGGGCTCAGTGTTACTGACAGGCCCCATAGAGGCAAACAGAGATTAAGAACAAGAGGTCAGAGGGTCAGCAGACTGTGGAGCCCCCCTACTGAAGTCCATCCATCACCTAACACTCACACACACTCACACCTGATTCCTATAGTGAGTATGAAGGG
This sequence comes from Notothenia rossii, assembly GCF_949606895.1. Lineage (NCBI taxonomy): Eukaryota > Metazoa > Chordata > Actinopteri > Perciformes > Nototheniidae > Notothenia > Notothenia rossii. The sequence goes on along the minus strand of NC_136905.1, from coordinate 77,794,584 downwards.
GGGAAGTGAAGGGAAGTTCCCTCAAGTTTTGACTTAAGGACTTATGGTTGGATTTTATGTTCAGATCCAGTAATGCAAGAGGAGGCCACCATAAACACAATTGTATTACAATAATAATAATAATAAATGATATTTATATAGCGCCTTTCAAGGGACCCAAGGTCGCTGTACATGGTGGACAAACAAAACAAACTGACAATCAACGGGCAAACCAAATAAATAAATAAAGGAAGCCGGGGGACCAGAAAAGGGCTAGGGCCCGAGGGCCAGGGTGAACAGGTGTGTTTTTAATGATGATTTGAAGATGTCCAGGGAGGCAGCATTACGGATCTCGGCAGGAAGTGCATTCCAGAGGGTGGGGGCCGCAACACTGAATGCCCTGTCGCCAACAGTTCGGAGGCGAGAGCGGGGGATGCAGAGCAGGCCCGTGTCTGAGGACCGCAGACTCCGAGAAGGGGTGTAGGGATGGAGGAGGTCCGATAAGTACTGGGGGGCGAGGGAATGGAGGGACTTGTACGTGAGGATGAGTGTTTTGTATTGAATCCGGGACTTGACCGGCAGCCAGTGTAGGTGGATGAGGGTGGGGGTGATATGTTGCCATGGCTTGGTGTGGGTGAGTAGCCTGGCGGCAGAGTTCTGTACGTATTGGAGCCTATTCAGGGTTTTGCTGGGAACCCCGTACAGGACTCCATTGCAATAGTCCAGACGGGATGTAATGAAGGCGTGTACAAGAGTTTCTGCCACAGAGTCAGAGAGTGAAGGCCGGATTCTGGCAATGTTTTTTAGGTGGTAGAAGGCGGATTTGGTGACAGATTTGATGTGCGTCTTGAAAGAGAGGGTGGTGTCCAGGATGCCTCCCAGGTTGCGGACTTCAGTGGACGGGGAGATGGCGCAGCCGTCAATGGAGAGAAGCAGGTCTCCAACAATAGTTCAATATCACAAGGGTTTTATAGGGACAGTTCAACGCCAAAATAAAAATAATACACATTTTTCATCTTGCCTGTAGTGTTATCAATCTAAATAGTTTTGTCGTGTTCATATATTGGATGTCTAACTTTGATGCATCATAATTGGAACATGGTTTTAAGCATGAACAAATACATTTGAAACACGGCAATGTTTAATTGAAAAAGAAGAAGCTTGCCCTGTTCAATGAGTGAGAACGAGCCTCTTGTCCGTGAGTAGATGCAAACTTCCTTCTGTGTGTCATGAAGGGAATGACAAAAAAGGTTGTGGTTAGTCATTTTCAAAAACTATACATCATATGGTACGACCGTAACAGGATCGAGGTAGTTGCCTTTCAACGAGATAAAACAGTCAGTGCAGCTCTGTAAATAAGAAACAAAGATTGCGGTGAAGAGAAAGATGTATTTTTTAGTCTAGAAAAACCCAGCTTTCCAACAACATTTGCAGCAGGAGATTATTCCCAAGAAGTGGAGCTTGGTGGGCTGAGATTTCAGGCACCATTCAAGTTTTTCTTAAAGCAAGAAGTGGTTAAGTAATCAGCGTTGGGGAATGTAAAAGGCATCCTTGAGTGCATAGGGAAACAAGAATGGAGAGATCTGAGGGATCCTGTCTTAAAGTCTCATACAGTAGGTGGGAAGGAGTGATCCAATCAGTTCTGTGATATATAATCCATCTTCTTTGATCCTGTGAGGACTCTGTCAGCTTGGTCGTTGACCAGTTGGAGACTTTTTGTTTCTGTCTTAGCTAGGCTTAGCAAGGACCTCCTCAGCAGTAGGTCTCTCAGTTGCCCGTGTGTTATGATACGTTTCTGTGGAAACCAGCTGCGTCCCTGCACAGTCCTCCTTGTTCAACAAAGGGCTGGGAGATTAGAAGAATTGACCACAATCATTTTGACCAATAGCCTATCGATATTGTGGCAATAGGCTTGACCGTTGATGCTTTTACAAAAATATTTACACAATGACACTTTTGGGAAATAATCATCAGCTGTGTCGATATAATTACTAGGTAGCTAAAGACAAATAATAGAACAGCTTGAACAGGTAAGAAAATGTCATGTCTTTGAAAGCACTAAAAGACCCTAACCCACTCACAAGCTTAAGATATCCAAAATCTAGGAGGATATCAAGCGTTGCATCAAAATATGTATATTGTGAAACAAGACATGGGACTGGAAAGCCTCATTCACTTGGGAATAAGGTCAGCATACAGCCAGTATTAACAGTCGTTTAATAAAAATAATGCCAAAACAATAAAAAAAGAAAGAGGAAACGGTGCCCTTTGTTTTTAAATGAGACTATAGATTTCCCCCTTAATGTAGTATACAAAAGATGAATAGTATACTGCTTTTAACAACATGATAGTATAATGACCTTGAGAAAACCAAATGTAGTAAATGCAACATGTAATTTGCTAGCAAGAATGTTTGTTATTTTTTTATTCTCACAACGTGGTAGCTGAAGTCGGCTAAGGCTACTTGCTGGCTGGCTTGTTAAGGTAGAGGATGGGTATATGCTCAGGTACAGGCTATTAGTAAAAGTCGATTAACATTAGCTGGCATCTAAAAATAGGATTATGTCAAAATCAAACATTAAGAAAGTCACTAGAAATTGCAATGTAGGAGCCAATATTGATCCTGGTTCAACATATCAGAGATGTAACACTCACCAGTTCGGAGAAAGCCACCTGCTGCCGCTTTGAACAAAAAAACCTTGTTGTGGTTATTATTCTTCCTCTCTGCAACCTGCTGGCCTCATGACACAACACTACCTGCCGGCGCAAACATGCCCAGATGTGTGGCTCTCAAATCAGTGAGAGGGAGGGAAACGCAGGCCTTCTGTTTCCAAATATGGCAGAACAGGTGTTCCTGTGCAACCCAAAGAAGCCATCGCGTACACATGTACCGAGACCTTGCTGGAGTTTGTATCTTATCAGCTGTTTGCCAAATAATTAGTATGCCTGTCATGCAGACGTGTGATGTGAGGACTGGCCTCCATCCATCTCACCGTGTCCTCACTGTCTGTCCGCCTCAGTCAGGCCCGGCTTTGATCATATTGGGCTTTGGAGTGAGTCAGATATAAACACGCACCAATGCACATCCCACACAGATCCTGCATGTAGGAAGCTTAAAGTCATGTGTTAATACTTTTACGTTTCATTGCTCTTCCTCCTAACACGTACTTCCACCTGAATCCGAGCAGCCAGGGATGTATATATCATGTTTCCTGCTGTTACATGTCAACTTTAATTTCAAATATAATCCCTCAAGCATATCTGTCATGTACTGTGGTACTCATCACAGCCCAAACCGCAAACATGCTACACTGTCAACGAGACACATTTCTAAATGCCTATTGGAAATGAAAAAAAAAATAAAAAAAATATACAATAACACCAGCATAAGAAAGATGCAGTGTATAGAAATAAACAAATAAAAGAAATGGCTCGAGCATCGTGTCTTCTTGATGCCTATCGTAATATATTGGATAGTGTTTGCTTTGATAATGGTAAACATATTTAGTCTTCACACTAGTGCTGTGAAAAATGTCCTTGTTTTTTCTTGATGTGACAAGGGTTTTGGATTTTAAGGGTTTAACTGACCTCAAACATCATCCCCAAAAATAGAAATTGGTGAGAAATCTTTCATTAAATGTGAAACAAGCACTACATGTCATTGCATCATCTTTATATGCAGCCATCAAAAGTTTTGAAGGAATATCCATCTTTTTATCTTTCCTTTTTTATTAAAGAACTCTTCCAATTGGATTCATCTGGTCCAAGCCGGTGTAATTAAATCCTATTTAATGGAAAGTGGCGTTAAAAATAATAATCCAACGATACATTTTCATTCAGATTTTCTTTAATCCAGATTGACGCTCAGTATTTTTTTTCTCTCCAAATGATCTGTCTTTTTTAAAACCAGACATTTCTCAACTTAAAGTTCTAACTATTTCTGATGGTTGTGTTCATTAAGATCAACATCACCCATATTAGGAAGCTCTTTCAGTAAATAGATTTGTATAAACCTTAAAACATTTCAAAACATCTTCCAAAAACACAATTTATCTTTGGTATTTTAAATGACAAATAGTCCTACATTTAGATTAACACATTGTCAAGTGTCCAATTCCTATTAAGACGGACACTTTCTGCTTCAAGGCTTTTCTGTAAACGGAGACCTCCTCCACCATGAGGAGTGGCCATGCGAGCCCACGGGGAAGTTCCCTTTCTGTGCATCAGTGGAGCAGCAGAAATCCTCTTGAAAGGGTTCTTGGCAGGTGTCGTGCTGCTGTGGAGAAACCAGAGCGAGAGATTGGCTCTGTGCGGAGGGTTAGGCTCGCTCGCTCGCTCCTTCTATCCTAGAGGAGGCGTCTGCCATGCTAATGATGCTCAGCCCGCGGTGAGATGATGTTCAGAGTGTGAAGCTGCCTGGGAGTCTGTGATTCACTTAAAACCTTTTAAAAATGAAAAGCTAATAACTGCTCTTCATGTAAAAGGACATTGCACTTTAAGGCATAAATAAACCTATGAAAGGCCTGCTTAGTATTTATTCTCTCAATCCCTAAAACATTAGATTACACAATTTTTACAATAACTGACATTTTCATCCAGTTTCATCCCACAGGCCATACGAATGTTAAACACCTGCACTTTTGAAAGAACATACTTAACATTCATCTGGTTGCAACTCACATATATCATATACCAATATTCTAATTACTGTATAGACTATTCTGCATAGTTTCTATCATATTCTGTTTCTATTATATTCTATTTAATTTCATTTACTTGTACTGTTTGTATCTGTTCATTGTGTTGCACTGTTGGAGGAGCCTGTGATCTAAGATTGCCATTGTCATATCTAGACCGTAGCTATGCACATGACAAGAAAAGCCTTGAAACCTTGACATTATTTCAATGATCTGGATTACAGTTCACATACTGTATGTAGTATTGATAAAAACAACTTTGACGCATCTGTTGCAAAAATTGTAAATATTTATATTTTTAAATTTGAATAAAATAGAATGCTGGAGGTGTCTTTGTCTATATTGAGATAGTTAATATTACTATCTTCATTAGGATTTGAAATTACAAAAAAGTAATTAAATGTTATGTCCTCCCGCCAAGTAAACATAAAAAACCCCATTGAACTCATGTTATAATGTTGAGTGTTGGTCATTTAAATCATCATATCGTATACTGTATTAATTAGGGCTGCACGATATTGAAAAAAACTGACATTGAGATATTTTTTTCCCCTGCGATATATATATTGCGTTTTTTTTATCTATGTTTAACCGGATGAAGGATTTTAGTCACGGACGTCTGGATCTTAACTGGTTGACTCATCATACCTTAAGTCATGATCCAACATGTCATGATAATGCATGTTGCTTACCCTCAAATAAGGGGGTTCATCTGTGAATGAAGAAGAGAAGAACCTTTTTGTATCTAAAATAGTTCCAGATGGCAGATGTTGCTTTTCTTTTTGGAAGTAAATCTTCATTCTCGACAGTATTGTCCACCTTTTCCTCGCTAATTTTTTTACCGGTGTTTTGATGGTCTGCAAACTAGCGGGGCGGGGCCTGCTGTGATCTGATCAAGAATGATTGTGATTGGTGGTTTGCTGTGCATGCGGAGCCTGCATGTCACTCACTCAAGTATCCCTGACATGAGTTTTCCTTTTGTAGCAAGTAGCAAAATAATTGTAACATGACGTGTTTGAGTTAATTTACCTACTTAATATCGCACGTCCTAAAAAAAAAAAAAAAAAGTATAATTTATTTTAATAAAATCGCACGTCCCTGCTATGTGAATATCGCGGTTATCGTCATGAAACGATATATCTTTCAGCCCTAGTATTTATGATGCCGAGTTAAACTTCTGTCCATTAGAGCGGCAGGATTTTTTGAGCAAGAGCGCACATGCAGGTGTAAAAATAAACAAATGTAAAAAGAAGAGGTCTTTGAGTTCCCTTCATAATTGGAAAATAGGCTTTCTAAAATGACTCCCCTATATAGTGCACTTACATTGTGTTTATGATAACAGTCCTTCACTACAATGCATCACATTGTGTACATGGTAAAACTCAGAGTCATGAGACCCAACGCCTGTCAGTGATGATGCAAAACAATGAGGATTCATTATTATCCACGATCTCACTTGACAGCTCACTGTTGCGTAAACTACTGAGTGCATAATATATAGGGAATAGTGAATGATTAATCACGTTTGGGCCTATAAATATTTGTTCTGATTTAAATATGGAAGGTTTGTTGTGCGCTGACTACTGTCTGTGACATGAGCGCTGTCACAGTGTTAGGACTCAGTGCATTAAAAATGAAACGAGACCATGTTTGACAGAAGCGTGTGTGTGTGTGTGTGTGTGTGTGTGTGTGTGTGTGTGTGTGTACCAAGTTGTTGTGCGTGCTTGGGTGTGAGGTCATCAGTGGTAAACAAAAGGCGCATCATTAGCACACCGATCACTACACTGCTTCTCTCGGAGCTCGTCTCGGGTGATATTGAACTGTTGCTCCACAATGGAAACTGTTATGAGCTGTGACAAATTGTCAAGTTAAAAGTCAGACAGCCGGGGTGGGTGTGCACTCTTTGCACCAAACAACGTTATCTTATCTGTCTGAACAGGACATACGTGACAACCGCTATTTAGTTTGGGCTGTTGGGGCTCTCTCTCTGCATTGTGTGATACAAATGTGTTTGAAGATTGTGCAAGGCAGGAGACTTTTTTTAATCAGTCCACCTACTGGTAATAGATATCTCCAGTAAACAATAATAGAATACATTCATTTTCTTAATGTACTTTGGTTGTGTGTAGACGGTGGAAGCAGGGAGAGGCATATACGTGCCTTGATCCCTGCCGAGTCGACGCACAACTGTTGATTGATGTCAGTGCCAAAAGCTTTTTAGGGGCAATGCGAATGGTATACAGTGGAGCAAAAAAGTATTTAGTCAGCCACCAATTGTGCAAGTTCTCCCACTTAAAAAGATGAGAGGCCTGTAATTTTCCTCCTAGGTATGCCTCAACTATGAAAGACAAAATTAGAAAAAAAAAATCCAGAAAATCACATTGTCTGATTTTTAAAGAATTTATTTGCAAGTTATGGTGGAAAATAAGTATTTGGTCAATAACAAAAGTTCATCTCAATACTTTGTTATATACCCTTTGTTGGCAATGACAGAGGTCAAACGTTTTCTGTAAGTCTTCACAAGGTTTTCACACACTGTTGCTGGTATTTTGGCCCATTCCTCCATGCAGATCTCCTCTAGAGCAGTGATGTTTTGGGGCTGTCGCTGGGCAACACGGACTTTCAACTCCCTCCAAAGATTTTCTATGGGGTTGAGATCTGGAGACTGGCTAGGCCACTCCAGGACCTTGAAATGCTTCTTACGAAGCCACTCCTTCGTTGCCCGGGTGGTGTGTTTGAGATCATTGTCATGCTGAAAGACCCAGCCACGTTTCATCTTCAATGCCCTTGCTGATGGAAGGAGGTTGTCACTCAAAATCTCACGATACATGGCCCCATTCATTCTTTCCTTTACACGGATCAGTCGTCCTGGTCCCTTTGCAGAACAACAGCCCCAAAGCATGATGTTTCCACCCCCATGTTTCACAGTAGGTGTTCTTTGGATGCAACTCAGTATTCTTTCTCCTCCAAACACGTCTAGTTGAGTTTTTACCAAAAAGTTCTATTTTGGTTTCATCTGACCATATGACATTCTCCCAATCCTCTTCTGGATCATCTAAATGCTCTCTAGCAAACTTCAGACGGGCCTGGACATGTACTGGCTTAAGCAGGGGGACACGTCTGGCACTGTAGGATTTGAGTCCCTGGCGGCGTAGTGTGTTACTGATGGTAGCCTTTGTTACTTTGGTCCCAGCTCTCTGCAGATCATTGACTAGGTCCCCCCGTGTGGTTCTGGGTTTTTTGCTCACCGTTCTTCTGATCATTTTGACCCCACGTCAAATGTGGCTGATCCTGTTGCTGCGGTCCTGTGTCCTTGATCCTCTATCCTGAGTTCTGGATTTGAGTCCTGGACTTCGAGTCGTGGCTGAACCTGTCTCTGCGCTCCTGCCTGACTCTCATCATACTACTTCCCTGATGGCTCCCACAGGATTGTTGACATCCTCGTGGATTCATCTTCTTATTATAGACACATGCATTTCCAAACATTTGGTCTACCTACGCTGTAAAATGTATTATGTCTTCGATTTACACACGGCATCTATTGCACGTCTGTCCGTCCTGGGAGAGGGATCCCTCCTCTGTTGCTCTCCCTGAGGTTTCTCCCATGTTCCCCTTTAAACTGTGGGTTTTCTCCGGAAGTTTTTCCTTGTACGATGTGAGGGTCTAAGGACAGAGGGTGTCGTATTGTCATACTGATATTCTGTACACACTGTGAAGTCCACTGAGACAAATGTAACATTTCAGATATTGGGCTATATAAATAAACATTGATTGATTGATTAACATAAACCATTCAAAACAGCAGAACGCAAAAGCAAAAGAAGTGTTTCGCCTTTTGCACTGGGTGAACCATTTTAATTGAAAATAATGAACATATTCCAAAGTCCTGTTCTTATATTACATCCAGTGGTTGCCCGTGCCAACACAGTGATGTCATTGTGAAAAGTGACAGCCTCCTTATTCATTTCAAAGTGTGAATGCTGTTCTAAATGTAACCCTTGTTAGAATGTGTCATGTTCCCTGCCACCCCCCTCATGGTAAGGGGACAAAACGTTTGTCCTGATGCCAGATTTGAAAATGTAGCTTTCAGGAAGAAACAAGTATACAGTCTACTAACCTGCATGTCATGCCCTTTATAGAGAGTCTGATCCATGAGGCAGTGTGGCCTATAAGTTAAGGATACAACACTACAAAGAGAAGAGGGACTAATCCAATAACTTCAGCTGAACTTCCTCATCTCCAGGCTGTTGGAAGTCACCATGAACTCACTATCAGCCGCTGAACAGGGACTTTTTTTTATTCCCACAAAATTGGCTAAGGCAGAGTGGGAAATTGTTTGTGTGAAAGAGGCCGCTTGTCTGTGTACATGCACAAGTGTGTGTTGTTTTGTGGTTATCTGTTTGTGGCTTGTTTGCCTGTGCCGTCACATGACTGTGTATTCCTGTGCTCGTGGATGAGGCATAATGAGAAAGTGTGAAATGGTTAGTCCAGTATAAATCACCCACTGATGCTTTATGTGAGTGTGCATCATGGCTCTCTGTAGGTGTACGTCTGTGTGATTAGGCGTGCTTATCTGGAAGTAAAACCTTTTAGACGACCACCTTTTACTCTTCACTTTCATGTGACTGTGTGTTTTGTGCCGCGTGTTGGTGAGGTTTCCTGCTTTGATTTGTGTGATGCTCGATCCTCTTCCGATAACAAACTACAGCCTCTCAGAGAGCGGGGCTGCAGCTGCTGGCTCTCTCACCCTGTCCTCCATCTTCCACCCTTCTTCTCCTTCGCACTCACCGGCTTTTATGGAGGCAATAAATAACCTCACACTGTCTCCGTGTTTAACTTGGTTTTAGAGGCGGTGGAGCAGGCTGTGTCTGGCAACATCACACTTTACAAAACGGAGGTTCATCGGGAGGTCTTCAAAGATGCAAATAGAAAAAAAGGCACCTGTTGTTGTTAATCTTAGTCTGATAATCAAATTGGCTAGCATTTTGAAGCATCTTCCTTACGGCAATATGAAATAGATATTCAAAAGAAATGATCACCTGTTTAAACGTCTTTACACTTGCCTTTTAGCTTGAAATATTGAAATTCATCACATTGTTGATTTGGCAACCCGCGTCATTTTAAGTAAGGTTGTAACGAGCAGTTATTTTTAAATTAATCTGACGAATATTTAGTTTATTTGGCAAATTATTTTCTCTTTAACATGTTAAAAAAGTAAATAATAACCCTCTCATTAGTTAAAGTTAAAGTGCCCAAAAAACAAATCATCAAAATATTTGCCTTCATTAAACATTTCTTAAAATTAGACAAAAAAGCCAATCTTCACATTTGAGACCGCTAGTTCATTTCATTTAGGTCAAACATACTAAACCTACTTCATTCAGTAAACTTAAAGTAAAATGCATGAGCTATTTCTTACCCCTCGATTCCACCGGGTCCGTCTGCGTCGCGTCACGGATGCGCCACGGTTTTTGTCCGTCCTCCTCCGGCGTCATACCCATACCGGGCGCATTTCAGAAGCATTTCGGAAGCGGAGCGTCTTGCCTGCCGTCTTGCAGTTTTTGTTGATTTGGGCATATTTCCTGGACAGGCTACTTCGTACAGACAAAGTTAATAATAATTGTAATATTCCAGTTATAAACGACATCAAATCAAAGATGTGTTGCTGTATTTTAGTAGTAAAAAAATGCATTCATCATCATAATTATTCTATATATATAATTTACACAGTGCCTGTAAACCGGAGGAGAACGCTTGCATTTCTCGTCCTACTTGAAAGACTATGGAGGGATAGGGCCTGCAAAATCAGTTTATTTTGGGGATGGGCCGGATGCTCTGACCGGTCCACTTCCTGCCCGGTGCCTCTGCAACACCTCGCGTCGAAAAATAGACTTGAATCCTATTTTGAGCGGAGCCCAGCACCGAGACGCTTCTGGGACGCTTCTGAGCCGTAACGCCTCACGTCTGGTGGAATAGCACCCATTGACTAGAGACGAGCTCTAATTTGAGCTAAACTCATCCTTGTATTCTTAATCTCAGTGGATGTTTTGGTATTATAACAAGATATTCAAAATAACTAACCTTTAATAAAACTATGTTCGAAGTAAAGTTGTCACTTCTTATTGTGGTTTGTTTTTTATTTCTTCCATCCAGTAGATAAAAGGCTTTGGGTCGAGCAAATCATTACCCTGTTCACATTGCGCACTGTTTTTCCTTTTTAAAGGTTTTCCTGAACTTTCTTGTCTTGCTTGCCTTTAAACTTGGTAAAGTGCTAAATTCATTCCGTTTCTTTTAATCAATCCACATGTTGTAGGACGTTGATGAATTAAGTAAAGGAAATATCTGAAGTTCCCTCGTGGTAGACCTATAATAACCCCCTAAAGGTTCCTCGAAGACCTTTACTGTAACTCTTGGAGACTACATTAAGCGCGGCTAAATGAAATAGTGTTTCTGAGAGGGACATGCTCCTAAGTGGATGAAAAGGGATTCGGAAAGATCAGAGGCGACTCCCATTAATTGTGATCTATGTGTGTTTTAGCAGGGATTAACCAGGCAGATGAAGGAAGCAGCATTTACCTGTGCGCCCATTTTAAAGCCCTAATGGATCTGAAAGGCAAATACAATTACCACACTGAAAGGCCAGGAGAGGGGAAACAAGCCTTTCTAATAATAACGCACTTTACTCAAGACTAGACAAACGTCACGACTCTTGTGAACTTCACATCTACTGAAATCTTTTTAGTAGTGCAACTTGACCTCAATATTTTAGAACTCTCTCTACAGGAGCCACTGAACAATACATTTTATTTGCAGGATACGGATAGTAAAGCCTGCTTATCACAGTATGCTACATTGGAGTCATTTTTGGTCCTACATCTCATGTTGTTTTTGCAATATTATGCAAAGGAGGGTCTTGTATACAAGCATCACCATATGCTTGGGGGCAGAGGGACTCGCACAACTTTACAAAATCAACTTTGACAAGCTTTTGCGTTTCAAAGGAGAGTCCTTGTCTCTCTGTGTTTATAGATTTGATCACCCCTGTATCCTTTTGTTTCAAAGACATGCGAGTTGATGAATGTCAGGTAAAGACATTTTTCTGAAGCTGTTTTAGTCCACAGTTCGTCAACAATCATCCCCATGACTCATTTTTTCTTTACTTTTGGCAACTTCCACACCATACCTGTCTCACCCACACACATTGGGACGTGGACAATTTTGGTGCAGGACTATCACTATATTAGGGCTGCTCGATTATGGCAAAAATCATAATCTCGATTATTTGGGTCAATAATTGTAATTGCGATTATTATATTTCATTTCATTTTTATTTGTCCCGCTCATGGTACGCAAAACCAAATGTACAATAATTGCCAACAAAACATGACTAAATAAAATGCGATTATTCATTGACTTTGAAAACATCCATTTATTGGAGAAAAAAAATGTGAACAGTATGTTTTTAACAGTTGATTACCCTGAACTTTAAGTATAATTCAACTGAAAAACCAAAAAGAAATGTAATAATAATAATAAAAAATAAAATCGTTTTATTTCGATTACATTGTTTTCCTAATCGTTGCAAGCCATCATCGTAATCGCGATTAAAATAGGATTAATTGAGCAGCCCTACACTACATATTGTCTGAAACAATATGCAATGCATTTCAAAATCCAGTGCCATGTACCCCCCGCCTCCTCCTCTTCTTCTTCAGAGCGGTGGCAGTAACGTAGGCGGCTAATTCTTTTCTCTCCCTCTTCAGAATCACTTGATTGCATGTCTTTGAATTGTGAAAGCGGCTGAAAGGAAATGTGCTGTCATATTCACATCATAAATGTTATTATTCTGCACACATAGCGCTCAGACACAAGTTTGACATTTTCTAATTAAATGTTTCCTTAAGCTGTGTACATCTCCCTGGGAAGTCTGCAAGACGCAGAGGCCCTCACTGCCAAGATGAAAGAACTCATTATTTTCCCTTGCCCACTATCGCCCTCAGGTTTCTCCCCTTTTTATCCAGATAACAGAACTATTCCATTTAATCAATGCTGCCTGCTGGAGTACAGCAGAGCAGCCGCGGTCAAGAAAATGCACCTCAACAACTAAGCATAAAATTCAATTCTGCCCCCCTCCCCCAAAACAAACAGGCACGCAGAGCAGCGGTGCATTCATCATTGCTGTTTCTGGTTTGACAAGTCGCTCTGTTTTAGTATTACAATCATAAGCTCTGAATTGGATAAGGGCAGCAGGAGAGGTTGAAAAATGGAAACACAATGGATTTGGCCCGCCACCAACAGTAAAAAAAAAAGCCCTTTCCTGTGCGGCTGGAAATGATAGCACTGCACAGAAGTTGCAAGGAGTCGGAGATTATATTCTAATCCTCCACTCGCACTTTAGTGGCTGTGTTTTTATGGAGCCCATGGGCATTGTTAGAAAAAAAACATAATATGGAAATTATTTGATCAAGCCAAAAATAAGAGAAAAGAACGACAGTGGAACTTTTTGGGACATTTTTTTTTTTAAGTGGATTGCTGTGATTAGTGACAAAAAAGGCCGATCAGCTCCACATCAAAAGCCAGATGAACCAAACGTTACTTGATGTATTAACATGTCATGGGATCTATGTTTCAAAACCAGCGTATCTCTGTGCTGCTCACAGGATTCCGTTTGAAACTCCATCTGATATCCCACTGACAGGCTGGCAATCCCTCAATCAAAAGCCGGGAGCATTAGTCTGCATTATCTGTCGCCGCAAACTGTGCCGCTCCTTTTGTTCACAGAATAAAGGTTTCAATTTTTTTCTTGGCGGAAAAAAGACGACTTCTCTAGTTTTTGCACACGCCAGCTAGCACTGAGTTTCCAGATAAGTCGACCTTTGAATCAGTTCTCTCGGCAGGAAAAGCAGGGTGTTGAAGTTTGCTTTGCAACAGAAAGCTGTTCTTGCAAACATTTCGGTTAGCATAGGCAAATATGATCTTAAAGAGCTGAAGAAAGGAAGTTTGATGAGCAGAGTCCTGGAAAATACTTTGACGGGAACATCACAGACGATGTGTCCAGAGGAATCGATAGATGTACACAGAAAATGTTGTTTAACAGCCTGTATCATGGTTCATTTCTGTCCACAGTCTTTCACCTCAGCTTTTTATATTTCACCCTCTCGCCACAGAGAAGGATAAAAGTCTGGTTATGGACAGTTTATCACACAGTTAAAGTTGCATATATTGATGTTTGGGGGTAGAAGAACCAATAAAGGCTGATTGACAGACATCATCAAATATTATTGCCTTTAATGTATTTGGCCCTAGGGGTTTTTAAATTCTGACACTCCGCCTAACCCCTTCGGAAAAAAATCAACATGTTGGGAATAGCAACCATTGATGAACCGTTCATGCTGAATCCTAGTATGCAATGTACCCTTGAAAGTGCAACGAAATCCCTGGTTTACTTGACGATACCCCGGCCCATTCTGGAGTGGACTCATACGGAGCATCTTTTTGGTCTATTATTTCTAAATGCAGTTGTTATCAGCACAGTTCTACTGAATCTAAACTCTTGTGTTTCATGTCTGTATCTTCACATTGTTCCGAATTACTTAAAGATTGAGTGTTAGGTTTTTCCAGCAAATAGCTCCAATCAGCCACTAATGGTTTTCAAGTACCTCAGTTTCCTCCATGAACCACTGCTGCAGCTCCAACTGCGGACCACGTTGTTAGGAAAATCAAATCAGAAGTAACTCTTTGTTCTTTCCATCTTTCACAGTGCCTTGCTTTGTGGCCCACTCTCTGTGACCTCCTTCAAAATTCAACTTCAACAGAATGACGCATATGCATCATGATGAGGTAGGAATGCCATATGACTTGAACCATAAATGTACAATTATGTCCTTACTTGGAATGGAAGAAAATACGTTTACTTTAATTGATTTTCCACTGGACAAGAAGTTACATTTTGGGCAGTTGTTTTATAATGTAGAACTCTTGTACAACTATTGAGGTAATTGTTTTCATTTGTTTAATTCATTTCCATCTTACACACAAGAAGTTCACCAAGATATTTCTACTTTGCCCTCTGTATACTAAAGTCTGTAGGCACTCTTTATAATGAGATAGGTGCCATTTAAACGTTCAGGTCAAGCCGTGTTAAATCTATCATATTTAATAAAGAAAAGGCCTCTGGACTTCGGCTGACTGTACATAACGTATTATTCTCCTCATTAGATCGATTCAGTCAATGTGTACCTTCTAAACACCAGTTCAAGATAAAAGAAGTCTAGTTTTTGACACGTTTCACCTGTAACCTAATACAGCTTTATTTTTGTAACTAATCATAATAAGATTGTATTCAGTGATAAAAAAAAAAAGCACTTATATACTAACTAACTAAGCACTCATATACTAACTAAGCACTCGTATACTAACTAAGCACTCATCTAAGCACTCGTATACTAACTAAGCACTTATATACTAACTAAGCACTTACATACTAACAAAGCACTTATATACTAACTAAGCACTTACATACGAACAAAGCACTTATATACTAACTAAGCACTTATTTACTAACAAAGGACTTATATACTAACAAAGGACTTATATACTAATAAAAGACTGGCTTATCTAAAGCCAGTTGAGTAGCACTTGAAATGTTTTGGCTCTATGAAACCTAATGTACTTATATGATTCTGTTTTCTTTAAGTTTGTATCTTCTTGGTCGAACGCACTTACTGTAAGTCACTTTGGATAAAAGCGTCAGCTAAATGCAATGTAATGTAATGATCACATGAGTGAGCAAGCAATGAGAGAAATGTCTCACAGACGCATAACGGTTACTTGCTGAGTGGAATGGGCCTTCTGACGAGCATTGTTCAATTACAACAAAGCTCGCAGACTGTAGATGCCACCCTGCCTGTTTCCATGTAGCTCTCTGCTGGGAGTTTAAGCAGCATGGCAGGCAAACATGATCCAAATGGTTCATGAAGGAAGGGATTGCTTGAAGTAAAGCTCAAGGCAAAATGTAAATGAAAACAGCAATGAACCACGGGCCTTTTAAGACATTACCTTTACAGGCAAACGGTTCTTTCGTTAGCTTAAAGGCACTTTAATAGAGATGTACTCACTGGTGAACTGTACTCTCACATATATTGTGACTTAAATACTAAATCAACTGACTGCCTGTAATTATAAAGGGGCACTTCACCGATTTCAACAATAAGTTCAAGTTATATTGTGCCAAGAGTTAGTGCATAATGAGTTATTTATTATGTCTCTGGCTCTAAATATGGCTCCCCAAAAATGTGAAACCCGAATGATGATAGTGCTTTCATAGCTTTGAGAAACAACACTTATTACTCATTATAGCAACATTTGTGATTTTGTTTTTGTTTTGTTGGTATGACCTCAGTCGAGGGTCAAACAAACTTGACAGATATTTGATTTCATTGACTTGGGCTGTGGGAAGTTTGCGTGTGTATAACTGTGAGGTTTTATGAGGGAAAGATTTTGGTGAAAATAGTCTTTTGTTGTAGCAATGCAGTGCAAACATTGACAATCTGTAAAAACTGAAAATAACTTCAGTGGTTTAGGGTTAGCTAACTTCCTGCACTCTAGTTGTGGAATATTGCTTAATGCAGCCCTAGGTCTGCAAATCTACTCTGTGGGGGGGAAAGAAGTAGCGAGAACATGGGGAGTATATGTGTGGTTAGAGTTGCGGTCAGCAGTGTGAGAGCAGCACTGTTTGAAGTCATTTAGCTTCACTGCCTCTACTCTTGGTGCAGTGTTTCTCCGTGACGATAAATATATACATCACACTCCCGTGGCGAACTGTGTTGGGGGTACATTTGTAAAAGTGTTGCTCATTTTGTGTGTGGGTGTGTGCTCATCAGTGACGTGCGGTGAGCTTCATGGCTGGTGAGGCACTGACTCTTTTAGAGTCAGATTTACAAATATTATATTTTCACCTTAATCAAAATATTCAGTTATTTTCAAAAGCTTTTTTAGTCTGATGCTTCGATTCATTTTAAACAGACCGTTCAACAAAAGGATACCCAAAATCTAAATATTGGATTGTTCTTTCTTAGTAAGATCCCATTTGTATTACAATTGTGGTCTTACCTTGACTTGAAGATTAAGTCCGTGCTCTCCTTCTGGACAACAATCTTTATTCGTTTTTTGTAAAAGTCCTCCTTATCTTCCTGTAGTTTCAAAAGTCTAGTTTGTTGTTTATGTCTACCAGCTCTGCGTAGAATAACAGTAGCAACAAGAACCTGTGAGCTCACGTGCGCCCCCTTCAGTGCGGCAGAGGTTATGGCTGCCTCTCCTGCTGCTTTTTTCATTGCCGTTATATGATGAGACCAGCGAGCCTAAATATCATATATACGTTAAATGACTTATTTAGAGACTACGGATGGCGAGGATAAATTTAATAAAGGGATCTACAAACATTACATTGGTGACCTACAGTGAGATGGTAACAGGCATGCGCTTAGGGCCCGCTTTCCAGCCAGTTTCTGTGGGGTAACATTCTGAGGTGAGGCAGAGCTCATCTGTGCCTCACCTCACCCCACAGTAACTGGCTTGAGCGCGCTCATAAAATAAGTGCCCGCGCTAAATTAGTGCCCGCGCTCCAGCAAGTTACTGTGGGCTTAGAGGCAGAGCTCCTCCCTGCCTCACTTCTCATCGCCACCCGTAGTTGTAGCGGAGCTCGGCAAATTTGCTGATTTTGACTTTAAAAAGCGATTGGAATCAAACTTTAATCACACTTACATCATAGATCAGTGGAGACATTTTAATATTATTACTATTTAGTTTTTCTTTAGTTGTTTTTCCGTTACATTGGAGTATGACAGGTGAGGCTCTGCCTGTCGCTGGTGCTCATGTATGTTTGTGCATGCATGGGTTCCCCTGTGTCCTGTAGACTCTCAGGGTTTTGGATATTCCGTCTATGTGACGGTGTGCAGCTTCAAACCCACATTCATAGAGTAATGTCCATGCAGGTATCAGGGGATCTGACTGTGAAGAAACTGCCCGACTGTGGTAATGAGTGTCTTCCTTGTTGGAATAATGCTTAATACTAAAACCGACTGGAATGATTCATACTTGCCCAGAACAGTCCGCTGAGCTCCCACCCACCACAGCGTGAATACATGCTGCAGCAGCACATTGAGGAATGTTATGCTTTTTACTCTGCTGTGTGTGTGTGTGTGTGTGTGTGTGTGTGTGTGTGTGTGTGTGTGTGTGTGTGTGTGTGTGTGTGTGTGTGTGTGTGTGTGTGTGTGTGTGTGTGTGTGTGTGTGTGTGTGTGTGTGTGTGTGTGTGTGTGTGTGTGTGTGTGTGTGTGTGTGTGTGTGTGTGTGTGTGTGTGTGTGTGTGTGTGTGTGTGTGTGTGTGTGTGTGTGTGTGTGTGTGTGTGTTTGTTTGGGAGAAGCAATGCAATAAGGCCTCACACAGAGCCTGGATAATAAAATTACCCCTGGAGAAATTAGCACATAATGTTCTCAAATTATAATTCATAACGTTCTTTTTAAGGCTTGTTAGCGCCATGGTTGGCTTTTTTAAGAAAAAAGGGCCCCACGGAGAGTGTTGAGTATTAAAGGGTTTACATGCAGGCAGTTAGTACAGATGCACCCCAGAAAGATGTGGCAGCTACTTATCCTTTTGTCTCTGTGCTCTGCCCACAAACAACCATCTGAACATGCAAATGATTCACATGGAGAGTTCAGTACTCCATATATTTGGACTGTTGACAGCAAAATACGTTTGGAATAATTGAGGTCGAGTCATGTCACATCAACTGGAGTCATTTCATTCTTTTTTTCTGAAAAAATGATGATCAGGCACTCATCATTGAGTCATAAATGTGTTAATGTACAAAATAGGTAGACAAAGCTCACTCCCACTGCCTTTGAGTTCTTTTACATTAATGCATTTCTAGGGTGCTTTCATATTCCAATTATAATATATAATGTGGTTTAATTTAAAGGAGAAACCAGACTTTGAATAATGAATGGGCTCCTGTCGATCAAAAGCACACCTCTCAGAGTTGTGGTATAGCTTTCCATCCACCTTTTAAAACTTTTGAACGATCACTCAATATATTCCATGTACACAGGGGCGCTCCTTGCAAAAAGGCAAGGCATGCAACAGCTTGTGGCCCCGTACCCCAAAGAAGGTAGATTAAGAAGGTCCACAGCAACGACAAAATGAAACACCCTTTAATTTACTGCAACGACATGTTGGGAAACCCCCTCAAGGCGGCCCCATGCATAGCGCTCCGTAAAATGCTGCTTCTCATCTTAAGTTTTGTTGCCCTGCTCCGCTCCGGGAGGTGGGGGGGGTATGGTGCTGTCGGCTGTGCGTGGTGATTAAAAGCTGGTTTGAGGTGCCCCCAGTGAATGTTTGCCTAGGGCCCCCACTGACTCTAAGATCGCCATTGCATGTACACCAAGCTGTATTGTGACTGGTGCAGATGTTTGTGCGTGAGTACAGTTTTCATTGTTGTGTATCATTTGTAAAATACGTTTTGGAAAACTCTCTAAGTATACCTAACCAAACTAAATACATTTTTAGGTAAATTGTCCCTCAATGACACCCAGATTGCCTGGTTGCCTTTCTGGCTTGCTAGATATTTCACTTTTCTCAACCGTTTTGATGACGGAGATTTGATTCAGCCAAATATTCAGCTGTTTCTTTTTGCCTCCAGTATAGTTTTGCCTCCCAGGAGTAAATTATGTGCATTACTGCAACTACAGTACACTTAGCATTTTATCACCTACTTTTACAACCATAAGAACGTATACAGTTTGGTATTTAGCAAATTGCCATCTTGTTCATTTTTTTGTAGACAGAAATGACACGAGAAGATGGATATAAGTACAACCAAACGCTGAAAACGTTTTTTTAGGCAACCACAGTGTCACAATTAACTTTCACAAAGTGAAACGCACTGAAAAGGGAAGCAATGCACTTGCACACTAATTAATTTATCTAAAATTAAGCTTAATTTACAATACGGACATCATGCTGTATTGGAAAAAGTCTTGCAACTATACAATGAGACCAGCATTTCATCAGGTACATTTAAATGAATGTAATAAATCAAGTAGGACATAGGGGTAATTTTCTCATAGACTTCTATAAAATCAGACTGTTTATGTTACCAGAGCAACCGCCTCCTGCTGGCTATTCAAAACAATGCAGTTTAAGGCACTTCCTCACCTGTTCACTTTTCAGACCTGAAGTTTCTGCTTGTTAACAACGAGAACAGATATAACTAAGTTCCCCAATACATCCTTAACAGTTTTTTGTTTGAAATGAGCATGAACGAGAAATGAATAGGTTCGACAATGCTATCAACTGTCACATTACTCTGATAAATACTTGAACTCCTCTCAGCACACAGTTGTAACTGTATCAAACCAGTTCTGAACAAACGCAAATTACTCCTCAAACTCAAATTGTTGCTATGAAATTATATTAATAACTGCATGTGGTGATAATACTTTGTTGCAAGCTACGACTTCAGCATGTAACAAAAAGGGTTTTGGATGAAGGATATCTTCATTTGAAATGTAAATGTTTTTTTTTAAAGACAAGCTTTTTTATTTCCAAGTCTTAGGCTACTTGTTGTTATAAACAGCTAATGTGTGTTTCCCTATGCTGGTAAGTCAAGTCAAACACTAATCTTTGCCAGGAGAAAGGGTAAAAAATTCATGACCATCTGGCTCAGAAATGTTTAATTACTGGCAGTGCAGACGGGGAGGAAGACTTCTGGAGCGCGCTGCGGCTCTCAAACCGAGTCCATGATGTCCAGGGATCCTTCAGTTCACCACGAGAAGCTGTTAAATAGTTTACTTACACAAACATACATTTCACTTACTTGTTTTCTTACTCTAAGCACATTTAGTGTTGCTAATTCAGTATTGATGAAGTCAAATGGAAACATAAAAAGTGGTTTGTGACATGTGTGAAACTATTTCAGAATCCCTGCAGTTTTATTGAACAAAGTCAAGTTAGAGTTAAGCTATTGATTCAGGTCAGGTGATCTTCAAGTAGACATAGTATTCTCATTTTCAGGTTCAGATCTGTGTTTTGTGCCTCTGCTGTGACATGTCTCCATGCTTTAATGTTCAAAAAGGTCTTTATATTCTCATACTGCTTGTGCTGCAGCACCTCTTTTCACCCTCTGTCTGAAACCACAGCCCAGTCTGCTCTGATTGGTTAGCTCCCGCCCCTTGGCCTATCACTTACAATGTGTTGGAGCACTAGCCAATAGAATCTTTGCTTTGAGTTGCATTATGAAAACTCCAAAAAGCATGATAGTGCCTTTAGCCCATGAGGATATACTGTAGGCCTTCCATTCATTGTTGAAAGTTCAAAGGATCCCAGTTCCATGGTTTACATTTTGATATTAAATTTAAAAACACACACAACTGGAGCCAGTCTCAACAAGCAGATCAGCCGATCCAGAGAGCAGCGAGTTTAGGGCTGGTCTCAAAATTCCCAGCCTCCCCCTGACTGTTTACTATTCCCCCAGTTTTATAATCACTCACAAAAGGAGAATTCCTAAACCGATGCAAGTTAGTCTTTATGGGAGATAATTTGAAGTCAGACACAAACAATACTCTCGCCTCGCCTTCACCGAGGGTGGAGTAAATACCCGTCTCTGGATCCTGGTATTCGGTGAATGACAATAAATCAGGACAGTTCTCGAGATGAGAGAGACAGCGAAGGACGTCGTCACGCTTCAGCGGTCAGCCCTCTGGATCTCCGGGTTACATTTGCTCAGTGATATGGTCAGACCAGAAAAAACAACAGCTGAAATGTTATTCCATCTCCCAGCTTTCCGATGTTTTTCCAATCCTGTTCCAGAATAATACACTGTTTTCACATTCAATTATACAGCAGCTGAAACTGCTCAGGAAAAGGCAGAGGAGGAACAATAACATTATGCATCAGGCTCAAGAGACACCACAGTCGTCTCTGCTGGTAAAGACAACAAGAGACTCCGCCGACACCGATTTACAGCATTTATTTATCCCTCTGTGTCCCTGCCGTGGCCTGTTGCGCCACATTTATTTGAATTTATTTATTATTTTTCTGGTGCAGAATGTGAAGCTCTTTACTCAAATCCAATAAGATGTATTATTTACTGTCTTCTGAAGAGTGGGAATCCTTGAAGGCCTTAAGCTGCTCTCTGCACCATGAGCTATGTGCTCGGAATATCACTGCAGGACTGCACAGGAGTGTTTAATACGCAATTCTCAATACCATTTGGATGACTTATTAATGAGGGAATGTACAAAACACACAAAGCCTGCTGTTGATGCAGGGCCGCGAACACACACAAGTGAGGTGATTCCTGAATAATACATTTAGAAAAATGTATAAAAGATAAATAAATTATAGTCGGTGTTATTTGAATTTATTACTACATCAGTGTGGCGCCCCTGCCTGCCAATGTAGATTCAAGCTGTCATGCTTTTTGTAAGTCTCAGTCCACTCACCATGCTCCAACACATCCAGGAATATCATTAAACATTTACTTTAGCTGACTAAAGAGGGAGATTCATCCCTTTTCAAGTGAGTTGTTCCTTGTCAACATTACATTTTTTAACTGTTCTTGTGATTTGTCATGTACGCCAAACAACATTAGGATGTGTTGTACAGTTGGACGAAACGCCCAACTTGCTCCATACTTCCGAAATCATCTGAATGGAACAAACACTAATGGCTAAACTGTCACTTTGATTTTAGTCCTGTAGACTTCTTTAGTGAAAAAATATAATTTTCGGTTGCTCACGTTGTGTTAAATGTAATTTATTCTGTGGCTCGATCTTTTCTTATAATGAATCACAAGGATTTAATTAACGTGTCAAAGTATGGATCCATAGAACTAAACCACCATAAGATCACAATGGGGAAAAATGTATTTTAGGTATTTACTCATGACTTTTCTTTTTTTACTATCCGTTTACTGCTTTATATTTGACCTTTTCTTTCCCTATGTACCTTTGACAAATCTTGCACCCCAAATCTCCTGTTTAATTTACTGTTTCAAAGAGTGTGCTCAGTGCTTACACCAGCACTGACATCATGACTCAGAGACAAAGCGACAGGCACTTATTCATTTGAAATGAGTGCCGGGATGCGAGGAGTGACACAGTGTGACATGGCAGCTAGTGGGGAGAACTCAGTGGCTTGGCAACACTTAAAAGTTGAGCTGAGTTCAACGTTATGCAAATAAAAAGTGGTGGACAGGTGAAGGACAAAGTTCACTTCTGACTTAGAAAAATGAAGGATAAGATTTTCAATATCTCAAAATGACGCTGCTATGGACAATCTTACACTAATGTACATTCCCAAAGATATTAAAGTGACTGTTATTTTGTATATATTTATTGCTGTGTTTTTATCTTAAAGGGCCCATGTCATGTTTTTCTGGTTATTACCCGTCCCCTTGTGTGTTATGTAGCTTTTTCTGCATGTAAACGGTCTGCAGTCACAAACCCTCAAAGTACACCCTGTAGCGAGTAAAACTCTAACACAGAAAAGACCTGTCTATGCTGCCCCTGAACGCCTCGTTGGAGATTTCTCTTTTTCCATTGTTTTCTTCTTGGGTATAGTGACTTATTTGGGTATAGTGACGTTACGTCCGCGGAGCCGTTACATTTGGACCAATCCTTGGACTTCTTCACACACTCGGTGGGACGTTGCAAGGCTCGCTGCTGCGAGGAGCGGACGGTGTGAGCTGGCTCACTGGTGTGGGGTCGGCGAGACAGCGAGACACCGCGGAACTCAGCCTGAGCACACACACAAACTCCCAGCCAGGCTGTGTGTGTTTCGGGCTGGGTTTCGTTGTGTCTCGCTGTCTCGCAGACGGCCACTGGGCTCATAGGGAGGGGGGGCAGGAGCTCCAACAAGCCGTTTAGGACAGAGAGTGAATACACATACTATACAGAGATGCTGTATGAGAAACCAATGTGATTTTGGAACATTGAACAATGTAAATCTATTCTAGTAGACCTGAACAATGGAATTATGTAGAACTGGCCAAGACATGGGACCTTTAATGTGTGCATAATGCATATGTGTCTATTGACTGTGTATATATAGGATATACATATTTTTATACATATTTGTATAATTGTATTTTTGTATTCGGGATTGTTGGAAACGTTATTTCGATCTCTGGCTGTACTCACAAACTGAAAGATTGACATTAAAGTTGACTTTGACTTTAATTCAGGATAATATATTTTTGGACTACTATATTAAATGTCAAATCAGATTTTATTCAAAGACAGTTTTCAACAATATCGGAGCATGGTGGTTGGAGTAAAGCTTCTGAAACTTTGAGCATGTGCAGCTGTTGTGTTCACTGTTCATTTGCCATGTTTTATGTCAATGCAAAGCAGTATTCATTTGTAATTATGTTAGCAGAGGAGATGATTACTTCAGACAAGGCTGCATGTCTCCATGTTGCGGTGCATGTTAATTGTGGCAGTCATTGAAAACATATTTTCATAACACAAATCTCTTACGTCATTGCATACCAATTTTACCAGAAGCGTCAATGTAACACTGTCCATATTTCTAAAAAAACATTCACTGATGATGTATTTTACTTAATTTTACTACAGTATTCGCTGCTAGCAAATAAAGTATGCATATGTTTTCAAAGTAATGTTAATCTAATCAAACATGTCGATTTGAAGTAATGGAAAGATAATTGTCTTGCTTAAATATTAATTATGTTCCAATCCATTCATCGACTCCTAGAGGTCGCCCCGCCCTCAGCAAGACCTGATGAACCATACTTGAAGTAACAAATTGCATTTTCACTCATTAGCAGATTACTAAATTCTTCCACCTGAACGCCCCCTCCCCCCAATCTTCAGGAGATCCGCTCTGCCTCTTATAAAACACTGTTTCTGATATACTGGAATGGGAGAATGTAATTAGTTAACACCCAAATAAGATTGATTAACAGGTCTAAATCAAGAGACTTCCCTGGCAGATTAAAAGAGGGCCGTGCATAATCTTTACGTGCACTCTGCGAGAAAACACTTTTAATTAACCATACCTATAGGGGGAAGAGAATGAATCCACTGAAAGGGACGTGTTCAGGTGCTGCAGTGTTTCATTTGATGGTATCACTCCACAGCTCAGGAGTTGGTTTTGAAGCCCAATTTCTCCAGGTGTCACAGCCAAACAGAAAACATCCTCTGGGGAAATCCACGAGCCCAGAGAGATGCTTAACAGTTGACGGTGATCGTCCGCCAGGGATACTTTTATTGCAGCTGCTAATTAAACACTTTCCGTGACAACACCTCGGATCCCGCAGGCCTGCTCTAGCAGTTAGCTTAGCGGCAGCCACTTGCCCGTATTGACCGTGGGTTGTGTTTGCTGTTGCTGTGCTAATGTAGTACCTGCTGTTTCTAACACTTCCTGAGGGATATGTTGAAACTAAGTCAATATTTACGAGTATTGCTGCTGTGGGCTCTTCCCTAATGGCATATGGCTGCTGAGGTGTCCGTACCGAGTGGTGAAGGCAGCGCTCCCCAGGCTGTTGGCTATGAGTGGACGAGAGAGAGGGACATAGGGTAAGTGTGAGAGAGAGCTCCATACAGTACATACTGACCTAGCCTTTGTAATGGGGCAACTGCAATCTTGTGACCTGGCTCCAGGATTAGAAATAAATTCAAAGGAATATTGTTTCTGTTTGGGTATAGACTCAGGTGATGGCAGACCTTTTGCTCCACTTGCTATAACATGATAGCAGTGTCTTGGGTATACTGAATAAATCTAAACTGGAAAAATACAAAAGAAGGGTTCTTAAAAATGCATGCATGCGGGTTAAAAATCGCTCTTTTCACCTTGATTTTCTACCTTTTTATCCTTTGTTTATGTCAAGTGGGATTTGAAACATTCTTAACAGATTTGTGTAATGGCTCGTGGTCCCTCACCTGTTTTAATGATTATTAATGTTCATATGACCAACCTGTTTAAAACCTAAAGATACAGTATGCAGTTTTCTAAAATAATCAAATCCTCTTATTAGATAAGACAAACATTTGGCATCAATAAAAACTTGACAGATGCAGTTTGAGTGAGTCACAGGCAAAACAACACGGTGAACTTTCCTTTTGAGTGGGTGTTCTCTTCACGTTATTATTTGAGTTCTTAATGATAATAACACATCTAAAAAAGAACTGCTCATTGGTAGTCGTTGAGCCATTTCCTGCATAGCGGTAGTTTAATTAGAAATGGGTCAAAATGTGTTTATATTTAGAAATGTTGTCTTAAAGGGCTGTGCACACCTCATGTTAAGTATATAATTAGAAGACTGGCCTATTTTTTAATTTGTAGAGCACTTATTCCCAATGCATGTATGTTGCTGCACTGATTGAGAGAAGTTAATGTGGTTCTTAATTTCCCATTTTGCTCATTTAAAACTTGCAATAAATGTTACTCTTAAAAAAACATAAATGTTCCATCCATTTGTGATAGAAACAGAGCAGAACAGTGCTTTATAAAAGTACCAAGTTGAAAACACAACCTATTACATCTCTTGGCTGACGTCAGTAGCAGATAGCTTATATTCTCTTCATAATCACCAGCTGGAGATCTGACTTTCGCTCTGTCCGGTCACTCCATCTATACAACCATTTGTAGCTCAGGCTTTTATGAAGTCTTTGCTCTTATCACACCACAAAACCGATTAAGAGCCCCAGTAGCAGCTCTATTTTTCACTTCTTCCTGTGTGCGCAAGTCAAGAAGTTAATAACATGAAGCCTCCAAGAGTTATCTGAGGCAGAAGCTGCATGCATGGCTGTCGTTGTCAGCGTGCATGTTCTGCTCACCGTGATGCATCATTACTGGCTGGTGCACTTGGGCTTTGATTGCAGCCATTGTTTTGATTCAGATTCCTATAGAGCTCATTTATTTCTTAATCCCAGATGTTGTCCTATAAAAGCCTACAAGTGCGCCTTGTGATTGCCAACTTTTCCTGTATGGCTCATTTATTCTGCTCAAGCCCCGTTCTGCTGGTGCCAACACTCCGCTTTAATCGGAGGTGCATCTTGTTTTATTGCCTAAAATTGATTGTAGCTATTTTGAGGTCTGATCCCCTGCAGCTCATTTTTCAAATCACTGCAGAAAGTGCATTTTCTATATATTTGGCAAGTTCCAAGTAAACTAAGGCTCCTAAACAAAACTCATACGGAGATTATATAGACGCCGTGGCAGGGTGATCGAAACAAATTTCATTCCACTCTTTGTAGCATGACGGACCCTTCTGTATTCTTTGCTGTAATTCTCTTTCTCTAGTGTTCATATTCATTCATCAGTCCTGAGTGCAGTTTGCTCTCAGATTGTTTTCTTTCCTTTTCATTGCCTCTTTCCCAAGTTATTGGGAAACTACTCCCTTGTCAGACATACAGTATTTTTTTACTGTCTGACTGAAATGTAATTAAAAAATAAAGCTGTCACGGTTAATTCAGTTGGATTCTTTTTTTGTAACTTTCTAGTATTTGTAATCATTATTGACTTTTCATTACACAGCTCGGTAGTTTCAGCGTTTAAGGTTTTATTTTGGAAGGAACTGCAAAAGAAAAGTAAGTAAGGAAAGGGCATCTTACTTTCTCTTGCTTAGTTGTGAGAAAGGAAGAAATACAAATGTTTGTCATGATATGCATCTTGATGTTGTCATTTTAGTTTTCTTTAGGGAATGCAACTTAGGATTGGTTGAATGTGTATTTCTTTTTCCAGTCCAGTGAATTTAAGTCAATGCCTGACAATCCAACTTCATGGCAGCTTATAGATTTCCATCATTGCCGGTTCAGAGAAAGCTCACAGATCTCAAATGATATAGAATGAGGCAAAGACCATTTGTCATTGTCTCGTGGCGTACAACATCACATCGTCACCCCCGTCCCTCATTACGGATTGTCCGCCGATCCCCGTTGTGAAAAGTCCATTATAAATGAGCTGTGCCACAGTCCAGCGTTCTTCACATTAAAGAAAGCTGTGATGAGCCCGCTCTGTCGGGTTTGAATCATAGACTCAATCCCTCCCTCATTAGCACCCAGAGAATAAAAGAGACTACTGCTGCT
>NC_136905.1:77662440-77766597 GCF_949606895.1 Notothenia rossii | reverse complement strand
AATTTTTTTTTTACTTTTTACTATTTCAACCACACTTGGTGGACATGTATTGATCTACGTTCTGATTGACCATGATAAGTATCATGTCATTTGGCCTATAGGTGGCGCTGGAGCTTCTTAATTTCCCTCTAAAGAAAGTAATCTCTGTCTCTCTGTGTATGTATGTAAGATTTGCCTTTGCATATCTCAACAACCGTTCATCAACAGACCTCACGCTTGGAGGGTGTATTGCTGAAGACCAAAGGGAGTCCAGTGGAGAGTGGAGAGTCGATTGGATGAGCAGTTCTCAAGAACTTTGCAAGCAGCACTTCCTGGGGCCAATGGCCCACTCAGAATGGGCACTTCACTAGTTTGTTTTGAATTAAGCCTCCTCTGATACCATGTGCCCCCAAGCCACACATGAAACAAAGATAAATTAATCTACATTAATTCATCGCATTATATACATTGGGAAGTGTATTACTCTGCCGCTGGTGATCTTGCTTTTGTTTGTATTGTATACATGTCATTTGTTCTGCACTTGGATAGTACCTGACAGATTGTTTAAATGTGTTAAGTGTAAGAGTTTAAGATGCAGCATGATTGGGTGCAAAGGCAATGGAAATACACACCACCAACAACTTATGTGCATTTTAGTCAGCTAAAGTATGTGAAAGTCCAACAGTCCAAAAAACTAAACAAGAAACAAACTTGAAAAGAGCTCACAGTGCTGATAAACTAGTCGCTGCTGCAGCTTGTTGGTGGAAACTTTCCCTTACGCAGGCAATATGTTGACCGTGAGTTTCTCTTTCACCAGTGGAATGATGGAATACTAAGGCATTTTGAGTGTTTCCATTAGTCTGGGAAATACTCATGAGACATAATGTACCAGTTGAACACCTCCCCTTGGAGTGTGAGAGACGGTGAGTGTGTTGCAGTGTAAGTGTTCTGGAGAGTTGGAGGAATGGGAGCGAGCTGGTAAGAAAGAAAGAGAGAGGGGAGAAAGTCACGGAGAGAGGAAGACAAGAGGGTCAGAGTGGTACACAAATCGAGGGAGGGGAGGAAAGAGATAGAAATGAAGTGGCAGCCAGGCGAGGGGTTGAGCCAGAAACGGAAAACATTTCTCGTGAGCATCCTGGAGTGAGTGTTTTGGTTCAGAGCAACAGCACATCAGGCTCCACAGGGGACCACGGAGAGAAGCTTCTTGGCTGATCATGCCTTCCGCAAAGACTGACATTTGATTCCTAACACAACCTAACCGTTGTTTCTGGCCAGCAGGCCGAGGCCCTGAGAGGAGGATGAGCACAGGGTACTTCCTTATACCAAAGCTTTGTGTACTTAGAGGCAGGAGGGTAGACTGCAAAGGAGTTGTTGCTAAGGAGAAGTTTATTTCATGTAACTAAAAGGGGAATAAGTGTAATAATATGCAACAAAACCTAACTGTGTGAAAGCCAGTTGGAGAAAGCCAGTTGGAGAAAAAGACTGGCTAACTGTCACCAGCTTTGGATGTTTGGATGTTTCCACTTTGAGCGATAGAATTACTAACAAAGCACTTATATACTAATAAAGGACTGGCTTATCTAAAGCACGATACCAGAAATGTAGTAGTCTATACCAACACCAGTGAAATCCCACCATTCTTTAAACCCAATTTGATACCACCAAACTAAAAATGTTATCCCATTTTTTTTTTATAAATACACACCTTTTATCATCATTTGCATACAGGTTTTTGTAAGAAGGTTAAAGGGGTCATAATTCTTCCTCCAATATCTATTTTAAATAACTGGGAAACGTTTCAAACCACAGCTTTTATTTATTTGTATATCCATACAACTTTTCAAAAGATTACATTTGGAATAATCAAAACGTTAAAATCTACCCTTGCCTTATTTTTGACAGAATAGGACTTGAATGCTTCATAATATACTTCAACAGTGATACTGGGTTAACTGTGTAATTACAGATTTCACATCAGGGCTAGGATTTGTCACATGCTAAGCAATCTTAATACATACATACACAAAAATCTATTTCAGCCGAAAGGCATCCTGAGGAGTATCTTTATCCACTTCCTCAAGCCATGATCCCTGGTACCTGCAGTACTTTGAATATTAAATTGAATATAGGTCTTTGGAAAGTGTATGTATATACTGTATACATATACACTTCTAATGCTGCAGCAATTTATTGTGTTATCCGATTTTAATAGGATGGCTTTATAGATACTTCTTAACAACCAATGTATCATTACTAAAGTCTTTACTAGCTTACATATTCCTTCAATTTAAAGGAGCAAACAAACTTAATAAATCACTAGTTTGTATCTCACTAGTAACTATTAAGATTTTAGAAATGGATTTATGAGTAGCCTGTGCAACCCAATCCTGTAGAGCACATGATTTAATCCATGATAGGCCTACCAGAACATGGGTGTGAGTCTCAGCAATGTTGTCAGCTGTAAAATACATTATAATATTAGATAATGAGTTGGGTAAACATTTGAATGATAGTGCTAATATTACACCATGTCTTTGCTGGTCACATTTTGGTTGAATGGAAACTGGCTGAATTGGATTCTTTGTTGTAGTACTGGTGCGGTGATCGATGTTCCGCTTCATTGGCGCTGTGGCTTCTTCTCGAGCTGATCTGGTCTCAGAGACCCATGGGGAGGAAGTTAATGACCGTGCTGTGGAAGCAGTCCTGTGCTCGTGCTCCCGAGGTGTTCAGTCATGAAGGTCATTACGGTAATGGAAAAGGTTTGTTAAGCTCCACTTGCCTGTGTGCACTACATGACTTGTGGATCGGAGGGCCGGGACTCATGGGGGCAGGACGCCGGCTGAACTTTAGGACTCTCACTGCCTGAGGCCACATCGTCTGCCCTCCTCCTCCTCCTCCTCCTCCTCTTCCTCCTCCTCCTCCTCCTCCTCCTCCTCCTCCTCTTCCTCTCCATCTACCCAACTTTATCCTTTAACTTGTCTTCCTGTTTGTTTTTTTTTTTTTGTATGTAACTCTGATTTCCTTCCAGCTGATTAGCTGTGCTGCCTGCCAGCAGTTCAGTTTACCGTAAAACAAATTGAACTTTCAGTCCAATGTTTGTATGATGTTTCTGTTGGAAGAATGTGGATAATCATTTACTTGAACACTTTAAATACAGCAAATGTATTGCCAAGAAATCTCAGTAGCATAAAGCCCCAGTGAGCTTTGCTTGGAGCCAAAATAATTCTGCTTTCTTATCTTGTATCTAATGAAAGAGCTACAGTTAAGCATGACTCTTTAGAAATACTCGTTCGCCTGCGAAGCAATAACCCAAACACAGCATTTAGGACTTCATTTGACAGTCAGGAGTCCTCAATCTCCACACAGCATGCTCAGGCATCTGTACTCTGTAAGTCTCTGCATCCTAATGAGTGCATTTCTACCAGTACCAGCAGAAACAATGGCTGCCTCACTATTCATTTGTACCTACAACAGCCGCTCTGCTTCACTCCTCCAATCACTTCCACAGATGCATGAATATGCCTTATTGCAGATTAGTGTTTCTAATCAGCCTTCCATCTGCGACTTGCGCTGCGGCTGTGATTCATCCGTACACCCACCTTCAGGGGGAAAAGAGGATTGAAATTGCTCGAATCAATGAGAAAATACTTAGAGGTTGAAAAGTAATCTGTCCCCTGAATAATGAGAGCTTACTCACATTTCCAACAAGAGTCAAAATTGTTATGTACTGTATGCAGCGTGGGCGTTGGTGGTTTGGATTGTGGATGTTGGTGGTTATCCTCATGAATATTTCTAAAAAGGAATCTATAGCAGGTAAACATTAAAACATTAATAAGCTCTCCAAAATGTATACACACTACTGTACTGTATGAGCCTCAGCTAAAGCACGATCTTTCACATATTGAACACGAGGAAAGTGGAGCAGCAACACATGATACTCAGCCTCGTAGTTTTAAGAATGACAATCGTGAGTGTTGGATGAAAACAAAGTAGGCTTTTTCACTAAAGAGACGTTGTTTATATAATACTCAAACAGTGAAACTTGCAGATATTTAGTCGCTTTTGATTGTGTAAGAAGCAGAAGCAGACTTCCGCAGAGGGAGAAGACTTTTGACAAAAACAATGAATTTGTTCTACCAAAGATGTATCAACATATTACATTTGGTGAAAACACCTCCTGTCTCCTAAGTGGCAATTTTCAAATGTGTTATTTGAGTGTGTTAACATTGTTAGTTAGGTAGGGTAAACAAACATTAAAGTTAGCTTAACAATTTGACACATTTGGTGTCATTCTCAAGCTCTGAGTTGACAGATGTTGTTAGGATAGCTTAATCAGAAAATTATCCTCGAACAAAGGACATTTTCAGCGGATTTGTAATTGGACAATTGCTCTTTTTAGTGTCTTTTTTTTAATTTCAAAAATGTATTTAATATTTTCTTTCTGGGTAAAAAGATTGGTCATGTACATTTTTCCCATTATAGTTATAAGACTTCTACTAATCTTCTAAAGAGTGATAAAGTCCACGCAACAAAGATAATGGAAAAATATTTTCATTGAGTTGTCGTCTTTTTAAATCTCTTTGTTTCTTCTCACCTCCTGGCAGGGTTGTTAGTTCTGGTTGTTGACTAAAAACCACAACCAACAAAGAAGCTTTTTCAAAACTGAACCGCACAGGAATATTCTTTCACTAAAGACTCAACTTTTTGCCAGCATTTTCTTCGACCCACGTCTGTGTTACGTGACACTGTAAGCCATGTGTAGTTTCTTGGAACCAGGAAAAGCTGAAAATGTTCGAAGGTTGACTGTTTTCTATCTCTCCTTGCATTCTGCACCTGAGTGGCTAAGAGTCATGTCAAAGAGCTGAAAAGCTAAGACAATTGTTATGCTATTGTTATGCAATACTCTTGTCTTGTTTGCAGTAAATGCATGATACTTGACATTGACTTTCAACTACAACAATGAGTAGTTATGTAATCCCCCAAAAATAGACCAGTCAAATAAAATACCGGTATCTCCTATGGATTTAAATAACTTCCAAACGGTTTCATTGCAAATCTAAGGTGCCTATACAGAGAAACAAAACAGGTAATGTATCCATCTCTACTGACTCTAACCACACAATATCCCAGTGCAAGCACAAATGCTGTGCATGTTTGCCGATGAGAGACGGGTTTGGTCCTTAACCAAAGAGACAGCTCTGATCAGCGCCTCAAAGAAAACCACATCAAGCAGTATTCACTAGATCGGTGGAACGAACATTGTTATTGGAGCGCTATGTATGTTTGTCTCTGTAGTCAGCACGCATGAGTGGCCCTCCCTGGTTCACTGCTCCTGATATCCCTGTGCCTGGGCTCTGTGCAAGGAGACGCTCCTCAGACCTTTCCCCTGGTTGACGAACGGAAATGAAATGAACGGGAAACCAGACGGCAGACAGATGCACGCACAAAATTAGGGACACAATGTACGCTGGATGTCTATTACACTTGCATGCACACATGCACATAAAGCTAGCTGGCATTTAAACAGGGACACGCGCAACAACAGGTTTACGCAAACAGAGGTGCACACATTTAGATGCAGGGACACACAGGCAAAACCAAATCATATTCGCCTGTAAGAGACAGTCAGGAAAAGGGACAGATGGGTACACATACACACACACACACACACACACACACACACACACACACACACACACACACACACACACACACACACACACACACACACACACACACACACACACACACACACACACACACACACACATACACACATACACATACACATACACATACACAAACATCAGCACTCGCATATCAGCACTCAACCAGCCGGCACTTGACGGACAGTGAAGCACAGCAGGCGGTCAAGTTTAACGGAAACAAAAATTGCCACAAACTTCTGATGATTTTACAATTTAAAAACAGATTCAAACTGATCAGAAAATAACATTTACACCATGATGTAGCAGATACTGTAACAGCTGTGAAAGGCAACAGAACTCTCTTCTTATTTTGGTAATATGTATTTTTCCCCCCTATTATTCACCAATAATTTTTTTGGACATACTAAAAATACAAAGGCAACCAAAGATGCTTTTGATTTACAAAACTTACAAAGGTCACAGATGAGTTGTAGAGGACTGCATGTGAAAAAAAAAAATGTATATATTTTATTTAAAAAGAAAAGGGAGAAAGAAAATAACACAAAAGCAAGACAAAAGAAGGACATTTGATAAATAAACAAAGGCTCTTTGGATTTAGATGAATGTTAAGCCAGCTTTGCAGAATGGGGTTGGTTTACTATTATTTTTCAATTTGTACATACATGTCCACACCCCCTCATACACATGAATATGACATGCCTATGTAGTGTTTGAGTTCAAGAGTGCTCTGTTTGATTGAATTGATACCACGATACCGTTACTGTCCAATAGTATTGGTTATTCCAGGTGAACTAGAGGAATCTATTTTTGCCATGATGGAATGTTTTAATCGGAGGTTTTGTTCTGTTGAAAATGGGTTGCTTAGGGTTAGGGTTGAGGTAAAAAATGTGATGGAGGGGTGTAATCACAAGAAATACATTCATCTTAAAATCTTATTGGAGCAGATCGGATTGTAGCAGAGCTATCTACGTTTTGGCGCTTGACATTTTTTAAAATTAGTTTTGGTGATTCTGTCATGAGGAAAGATGCAATTTTGACAAACTGCAAAACACAGGTTTTAATGAGATGTCTTTAGGATTCAGTAAAAGGCGAAATGCCGTGTGAACATTTCTTTTTGCAAAGCACTGCAAAATGAACTCTTGAATATATGAAGAACTAATTCCAAAATGAGATGCAGTGAATTCAGTAGGTGCATATAGATCCTAACACACAACCACATAACACTTCTAGTAAATCAAGACGAAGAAACCAATGACATTCAGGTTGCTATTTGATGGTAATTTAAAATCAAATATGATGTTTTTGAAATAGTTTTCTTACAACTTCAAATGACTTGCTTAAAATGCATGAACCTATATACCAGGATGTAATTGCTACCCTGAAAAATGTCTTGACTTGTGGAGGAAAACTTTTGAAATACATTATAACTTAAAATACGTTTATTTTTACTTCAAGAAAATACTTTAGGAGTCTCGTTATTCACAAACAACAGATAACGAGGTGTTATCCTATTCTCAAGAAGTGTTTATCTACAGCCAGACAACTTTATAGAAACTGAATTTTAAGAAATCATAATGTTGCTCGCAGACAATAAAGTATTAACAAGTGAAGTACGAAAAAAACAATCAAGCAGGATCTCTGTCTGAACGTTATACTGAACAAGGCAATTCTCAGTCTTTGAAAAACAACCTTAGAAAAGGTTTGGATTAATGAATTGTTTGTAAATGTATGCAGTGTAAATTATTCACAGTTTAATTATGTAACAAAACAAAAAAGTAGAAATACTACTTACAAAAAAAGCCTTTTGCGAAAATTAGAAAGGGTGAATTCCAGTTCTAATTGCATGCAAATATGCAAATTCATTATGTATAACGCATTAACGTCTCACTCCACCGCTGGGGTAAGGTCCGTGTTGAAGGTGAAAGGTAACGTCTCCGTGGGGAGGAAGGTGAGGGACAAGGTTATTAGATTAGTGTGAGAGGAGCGTTTCACCAATAGACCCCGCAGGGCAAAGTGATTGAGCTCTGAAGACAGATTGTGTGCAATTACAGTCCATTTGTTCCCCCCCCCCCGTCAGAGAGGACCTGGTAATAGAACCGGCTCGCTGGCTTTCGTCTGGCTCCTATTGTCTTTGAACTGCTCTTCTATTTTCACCTGTCCCTCTATATCCCTCCTCTCTAACAATCCTATCACTTCCCCAAAGTTTATTAAATACACAAGATCTCTCATTCTTTAATTTCTTTTTGTACACCCTCTCTTTGAGTCTTCCCACCATTTGCTCTCCTTTCCTGTCCCTTTTCTGTCTCTCTCTCTCCTTTTACCTGTCTGTCTAAGGCAATTATATGCTTTTCAAGGCCGTTCCTTTTCGGAAGCAAGAGCCCTCTACCTCCTGTTTTCCCTCTCGGCCTCCTCCAAAGGACCCAGTGGAATCCGTCACTTGCAGGATTTATCGAGTGGGACTTAATTAAACAAAACTCGGGACACCAACAAATGCAGAGGGGCTTCGCATGCAGGGCAAAGGGACATATAAAAGCATTTATAAATAACTTATCATTCTACAAATTCACAGGCATAACAACCATAAGACCTGTCTCTTTTTCCCACTTTCTCTCCATTTCCTCTTCATCCTTCTATCTGAGCGGTTCAATTATATGCCTCCAAAGCAGTTCCACTTTCTGCCTCGCTCAAAACCTGCTCCTTCTCTCTGGACGGCCCTGGGGAGTGGGTCTCCTGTGTGCACCCATGTAGAGAGTCATGCACAATTAGGAGGAAGTAGCACTGTAAACAAATGCAGTGTGAACTCACGTGCAGTGCAGCGGAGAGTGAAGGAGAATCGTTCAGTGTTAGAAAAATACCACCCGTCACCGGCTTGGTCTTCCATATCAGGATACATGTATTTATTATCGTTGCCAGAATGGAAGTAGTCATCACAAACAGAGCATTTGGGACAACTAGTTCCTGAACAGTGTCCTTCGCATGCGTTTATACAAGAGAGTGTTACAGCAGAAAAACGGTTCTTAGCTGTAAAAATACACAAAGGTCCTTGTTTTCACGTCTTGCTTGCTAGATATTGAGTGGAGCCTTATCAGATGATCCTGTTGACAAAAAAGAATTCAGTTTAATCTCCGAAAAAGCAAAGATACTCTAGAACCATTGATTGAAATGTCACTGAAATTCATTATCCCATCCCTCCATCCATCATACATCTCCTCTCTGCTTCACTTGCTCTGGGTAGCCATTTCAGCAGAGTCAGCAAGGTAGTCCACGTGCAATCCTCCCTAGCCTTTTCTTTCAGATCTTCCTTGGGGATCCTGAGACTTTCCCAGGCCAGATTGAATATATAATCCCCCCTTAGGGTTTTGGATCTGTTCACCTCCCCGTTAGGTGTCCCGGAGTTTGCCGAGTAGAAATCCTGATATGTGGCCGGAACAAATCCACAAGGTCTTTTTCATTTCCTTGTCTTACACTTGAGTGATGTTGAGTTTACAGAAGAGAAATTGGCATAATTATTTATATCTTGGATAACTAGAGTGTCACACGAGAGCAAAGTCCTCCACCAATGCCAATGCTGCATTCACATGCTTCTTTGACCATCCATTTGCCAAGTTGGGAAGTCTTTTCTTACGACTTTGTTGTGTTTATGAAACAAATTGTTATTATGGAGATTTTGTGGATGCTAAAGGAACATCTTATCGTAGTATATTGCTTGTTTATACTGTTTACGAGTTGGTCTGATTCTGATCTGTTTCAATCATTATTCGGGTTGTTTTCTGAAAGATAAACCCATCCAAAAACAATAGAATCAGCAATCAAGTGGACAAACCACTACTGCCGATCATAAAAAGTGTTTTAAGATACATTTGTATTCAGTATTTTAAAATTAACCCGTTTTAATTTAACATACTGCTAAACAAAAGTATACTTCATAAGAAAAGGAGCCCTTAAAACGTTTCTTCTTCCTGACTTTGTTTCTTTCTTGTAGCATAATGTCTTCTACCGCATCTCTCCGTACCTTATGCTCCGCTCACCAGACCCAACAGAGTCAATGGGTGTTTCTCAATGTCGAGTAAAGCTGCTCCAGAGCCACTATTTCAAGCATACTACGTCATCGAGTGCCGCCGAAGGACTGTTCCAATGTCCAGCATACTTGGAATTCTACCGAGCCCGGCGTACTTCGTTTGGAGAAATTTCGAGGCTGCGCATGTGTCGACTCCGCGGTCTTACAATCCCCACAATGCTTTGCACACGGACCAATTTCCCCTAATATGTGGCATTAAATGTAAGGCGGGGCCTCTCATATGACGCACACCTGCACACTTGCTAGCCTGTTCTACCCTTCGTTTTCCAAATGCCAGGAAGTATTCTTGCCTCACTTCTGAAGCAAGACGCTCGGAAGACATGTGCTACCAAGCGTACTCAGCATTGAGAAATACCCACTGTCTCTTGTTCACGCTCGAAAGATGTGAGTGTGAAACCCTAATTAGTTGAACCGAGTGACATTAACAAATGCAGTAGGAGCCCACATACTGTCTAGAGATCCCAAGAAATGTGTACATCTCTCAAAATATCAGATTGAAATCACTGTTCAAATATTAGTTTTCAGTACTCTATTCACAGTACTTTTTCTTTCTGTCTTTCAGCTTTTATCGGAAGCCATTTCCTCTCATCATAAATACCCCGATTGCCGTCTTTTCTCTTCATGTACTATCTTTTGTTATTCTTCTAAGGACCCTACGGAGTGAGTCTCTTGAGTGTACTACTGATATGAGCATCATTTACATGAACTTTCCACAGACATATCCGATGTCACTGATCACGCTGCTTTTTTACTTTAAGAAGGACAGGTGCTGCCAGAGTGAGGCCATCAGAGGTAATTAGCTTCAAATGTCCTGTTGTTGCTTTGACGCTGTGTTGTAACAGAAGGGCGTCGTTCAACAGTCTCCCTGAACGTGCTGATGAAACAGAGGACTGAGGGAAAAAACCTGTCAGAGATGAACTGTTGCGGTTAAACAGCCACTCCCACACCTCACACACGCTTCCCAGACACTTATATTTCCAGCCATACATTTTGGTTTTGACAACCTCATCCATCACATCAGATGCAATTCTGAGAGAACCCTGGCACTTTTTGTATTAACAAACGTTTTACTGTAGTCTTTTATGCATAAAACGACCCTGTTCTTTTTCTCTCCATCATTTAACCTGACATGGCAGGGACATTGTAGGATTGTTGTCTGATCGTAATTCTGATTTGCGATGCACAACTGATTGGATCAAGCCTGCTTTCTCATCTATTCATTGCCCATGTTTCACCGTGACTGTATAAAATATGGATGTAGCCTCCATTAAGTCATCTAAAGGTTTCTAAAAAGCAGTGGTGAAGCTCATTGAAGGACAAATCAGGCCATTGCCGTCTTTGTGGTGACAACTCTGCCTAAATACTGCTGATCCTAAAATGTGCAAAGAGGGGTTTGTCTATGGGTAATTAATGACTGTCCCAAAATGATAGCTATCCATCCAATACTAAAACAATTATAAGAATTATAAGAATTTGGAACATAGTGATGAATAGTGATGAATCAACCCATTGACTGA
Source organism: Notothenia rossii (assembly GCF_949606895.1). Classification (NCBI taxonomy): domain Eukaryota; kingdom Metazoa; phylum Chordata; class Actinopteri; order Perciformes; family Nototheniidae; genus Notothenia; species Notothenia rossii. The sequence continues at coordinate 77,755,354 of NC_136905.1, read as the reverse complement.
CATTACCAATAGGCTTTTTTCTCTCTCTCTCTTTCCTGTAGTGTGTTAAACAGGTTTGTGTGCATGTAAATGGTCTGCAAAGGCTAAAATCCAAAAGTTCCCTCTAGGGCAGTGTTACTTTTTCATACCAAGGACCACGTAACCAATAAAAAAACAAACGCAGACCACCTAACTCCACTAATATCCCAAAACACATCGTTTTTCTAGAACAGATTACAAATCACCTGAAAATTGTACAAACAGGTGGCAACATGTGTGATGAAGGTGTTGCCCTGGGATATATCATGCAATAGAAAGTTAAGCTTAAGCTCGCTCCGTTGTGGAGATATTCCCGCGAGAGTGCGGAAAACTTAAATGTATTTATTTATTTCAAATGTGAAATGTTATCAATATACTCACGGACCAATAGGGGCGCTCACGGACCACCAGTGGTCCACTGACCACACTTTGAGAAGCACTGCTCTAGGGAGTTCCTCTCCCACACACTCCCCCCCTGCCTGAAAGCCTCCATTGAACTTTGTTTACTTCCATAACATAATGACATCACTATGTATCACTCGCACTTCTATTGGCTAGCACTCCAACACATTATACATGATAGGCAAAGGAGCGGGACATCTCTAAGCAGTTGACCAAACACAACAGACCCGGACAGCTAACCAATCAGAGCACACTGGCCTCTTGTTTCAGCTGTTTCTTGGCTGAATGAAGCTGGTCCAAAACCGAGTTGCTTTCAGAGTATTGTTATAAATCCGGTTCACAGAGTGCAGAGCCAAAGCTCAGCTAAAGTTCACCTCACTCACAAAGTTCTCTAACCTACAGCACTGTCTTCAAATTGATTGTTCTGCCTCCTTCCAGCATTTCCTTCGAAATACGAAGTCATACCAAATGGAAATAGTTTCATCATATCGACCTGTAGTACACTGATGGAAATAAGGTGTTACATTGTGTTGTGTCTGTAGCATTCATAACCTTTAAATAATAAAAATTCCTCCCAGCTTCATTTTATACGCCTCCACTTAATTCCCCCTCTTCCGTTCTGTGCACTTCTTATCTTTCCACATGCATTCTGTCGACTCATAAACTCAGTCAATTTCTTCTGCCCGTGCCTTCTAATTCACACTCCATTGATGCTCTCTAAACACCTGCTCTCTTTTGATTTTCCAATTTCTCATTCCCCCTGCCTTTCTTTTATTATGCACTGTGTAATATAGCGCTGTCTCATGATCTCTCACCCATTGCCTTCCCTCTCCGTCTGAACATCTCATCGTTTCTAGATTATACTGGCTCTCAATGAATGTGTTAAACTAATAATCTGTGACATTTTCACAGAAATGTCCATTTTTCTTTCTATGAGAAACTTAACTTAACAGAGTGCTGATTGAGGCTATATACCAAATTCATCATTTTTCACACAGTCACCCTTGCCTGTCATTCTAGCACTTTGGTTCAGTCTAAAGTATCTCAACAACTACCAGATGGATTAAGATGAAATGTTGTTAAAACATTATTGGTATCCAGATTACAAATCCCACAGACTTTGATGATGCTCTGACTATTTTCTCAGTAACCAATATATGGCTTATTATTTTAATGTGCCTAATACTTTGGTTTAAGCCATCCAAACCAGCCCTGGCTGTACTTTGTCTCAAGTGTAAGGAAGCTAAAATGCTAAACTAATATTTGTCACAGAGACTAACATGGCTGCAGACTTTAAGTCCGGCTTAATGCATTGGTTGTTAAAGAACATTTTGGCCGCACATTTTTGGGAGGACATTTTGCCAACCTGTCCTTTTTAGATGTTGAAATATTTCACTGGATAATGGAACATTTGAACTGGTAACATGAATGTTTGCACACCATTGAATCGGAAATCTAAACAATCATCGTTGAGCTTTTCAGTCTGGACCAACATAATCAATCAATCAATCTAGGAGGAGGCTAGAATGACAAAACAAAACTTGTTAATCGGCCTTGCAAAAATAAATAATAGTAAAAAAGAAATCGCAAAAGTAAAAGAAAAATTGCTCTAATGTCAACAACACCCTACAAACACTCATCTTCTACAATCACCCACATTTCCTTTCAAACTGAGTGACACAATGTTAATCTGAGGCTGTTATAGTCAGTTAATCTGAGTCATGATGGACCTGTTTGTTTACTGTAATTATACTGCCACCTCAAATGATTCTTGTAATGATTTATTGATGCTAAATTGCAACATGTAGCACCTCCAATTATGCTGTCAATGTCTTCCTTTCTCTGCTTGTTAACCGTCACATATGTAAACACAATTATACATTTTCCTTCATTTAAGTATTCACAATGTTTTCTTTCAATATCTCCAGTTCTTCCTCTCATAAACACATCATGCAGTCAATACACTCTCTTCACATTGAATCTGTCAGCCTCTTAACACACTTTTTACTCTTTTGCTGTCCTGTTTCCTCCTCTGATTACTGGTGTGTTCTGACTTTTTTTGGGGAACGGATACTCCTCCACCTCTGGTAAAATGGATCCAGAACAGGGTCCAGGTGCAGCGCAGTGGGGGAACCTCTCCTTCCCAGAAAGCCGGTGATTACAGGACAATTGAAGTAAACACTTACAGCCGAGCTTCATCCCAAACACAGCCTCTATCAGTCAGCAGCCCACCATTCTCTCTGGGCCACAGCGGCCATTTATCTCCTTGTAGACAGACAGAAGACCCCCCCCCCCGGGCGGCATCCTGCATGGAAATGGCTGCACTGTAAACACGTTCATCTTAAAAAGCTGTTTAACTTGGTATTGTGTCATTTTGTTTAAATGTGGAATCTGTAAACCTTGCTAATGAGTCGGGAGCATTTCACTTGTTCCCACGGCGAGTATATTTTCAAGGAATGTCCTCAGATTTAGACATTTCCTTGTAAAAGTATACTCTCCAAAAATATCTGGTGATATAAGTAATGCAAGTGTGATACCAAGGACATCTCAGTATTACAAAATAGCAGCTTTGTGATAGTCAGCTATACCAGACAAAGTATATTCATACCGTAAATTAAATGCTAATTTTAACATTGTAAACTCAAAGAAATAATAAACAACTTTTTTTGAACATTTTTAACAACCTATCAACATTTACGATACTAATGTTACAGATCAGAGTGGTGAATATAAGATTATTAAGACGAGGTACAATTAATATATGTAAACAATTAGTTAAAACATGTATCAGCAGAGAATTGATTTGCAAATACTTTAATAATAAAATCATTGTTTTAGTTAATGCCAAACAGACTGGTTTATACTGGTTGTAGCTTCTGAATGATTTCCCACTTTCTCTTTGTCGTGTACATACTTAACTAATGACAACTAAGAAAAACAATCTAACATAGTACTCATAGTAAACTGAACAATCTTTGGGTTTTGGAGTGTGCCTGGGAATTATAATTTATTTTAGGTCAAATGCTTTGTTTTTGCTGTAAGAAACCAAACTCCAAAGCTGAAACACTGAATTAATTTCTAAGATGAAACACTTTTTCTTTTCCTTCAAATCTTGTAGAAATGTAAACGCTTTATAAATGATTATATACAACCGCTCACTTACATATAGACCCCTAACCATTAAACACAATTAACACCAGCATTTGTTATTCTAGATTGTCCTATGTGGTGCCAACAGCAGACAAAAGGAACATTAGTTTTCGAGGCTGAGCATTGCTTTGGTAGGTATTTATACTGTGTTGGTAGTAAGTATAAAACATGTATTTATGTCAGCGGGGAAAATAGCAAGGGAATAATATTCTTTCACACCACGGTATCCTGGTGCTTTGCAACAGCCAATCAAGTCAATTGCATAAACACACACACACACACACTTTTTTGAGCAATCCTGGAAAATCAACAAAGAAAGATTGATTGACTAGAAAAGCAAATGTTTTTATTTTATTTCTATTGTACGGCAACCCTTCTCAACAATAGAACACGGAGCCCTTAATGTCACAGTCTGTATCTGAACACATGTTTAGTATTAGCTTTACATTGAGATTCTCAGCAGGTCATTCTGATGTTGACCAGATGTCCTGCAGCTGGCAAATCACGAAACATTGTAATTTAGGTTATGTGTGTGTGTGTGTGTGTGTGTGTGTGTGTGTGTGTGTGTGTGTGTGTGTGTGTGTGTGTGTGTGTGTGTGTGTGTGTGTGTGTGTGTGTGTGTGTGTGTGTGTGTGTGTGTGTGTGTGTGTGTGTGTGTGTGTGTGTGTGTGTGTGTGTGTGTGTGTGTGTGTGTGTGTGTGTGTGTGTGTGTGTGTGTGTGTGTGTGTGCTGTACATGCTGTAATATACTGTATAGCTATGAGGAAAGACAACCTCAAACACAAGGACAACACATATCCATCTGTTCTCTTTCCCCCCTCTGCAGTCAGTCGTGTATGTCCCCTCTGCCGCCGTGAACTCTGGGAAACAAGTGTCCTGCAGCTGTGTTTGTACCGGCCCTGTGGCATTGTTGCCTGCACACTGCTCAGCGATTGTCACACTGCTGCTTCCTCACAATATGTGATGCTGCACACTGTGGGCCCGTCGGCTCTTTCCATCGAAGGAAAATCAGAGCATGAAAGTATTTTATTTACTTCCATTTTTTTTTTTATATAATAGATTCAGTGTCAAGTTGTGTTGAGGTGCACCTTGTTATCTCTGTCTGAGTTTATAAAAGGATGAGATCCTTGTTTTTCTTTTTGCAGAAGCAGAGCAGTGGACCGCCAAAGCTTTTCCACACTCATTTAGTCATTGACAATGAGATATGGAGCTTTCCCTTTTTTGAACCATAGAGCACATTCACATCAACTTTTCTTCAGACTCTTTAAAAATATTGTTGCTGGACTATCGAATACAAGCACACATTCATTTGTAACACTGTGGATTTTTTCCAAGCATCGGTGCTGACGCGCATGACTTTCAATTTGCGCTGCTTGTGGATATTCAGCACTTCCACTGACATGAGAAGGGCTTTCGACACATTGTTCGTGCTGAATTGCATTTTATAAAATGCTTCAAGACCTTTTTCATCTCCTCCTCATGTACTTCTTTAATACTTCCCTGTCTTACCTGTACTGTTGTCTTGTAGTGAAATACAGGAAGTCAAATTCTCGATTAAGCCATGGCAAAACAAATCTAATAACCTTGCTATGTCTTATTACATTTGATTTAACACAGGAGACGCATCCATTTTCTCAACTCTCTACATAGGTGCTGAACTTGGTGACGCCGTCAAACCATTTCACATCGAAACTCATTATTCAAACATTTCCTAATCCTGTCGCAATTATAAACCAATCTGGATCTAACATCCAGCCTGAAATACTTCCACAGGAAGTTGTGGGCTCAGAGTCAGCAGGGCATCAACCTTTTTATATCAGAGAGGCAGGAGAACCCTGCCCTCGTGTGAAATGTGGAGCCCATCTGGAACCACTCCCATCTGTTCCAGTGTGCTTACCCCAAATCGAAAGTACAGTTTAGTATGCATGAATGCACCTCGAGGTGCTTCTTAGGCCTCAAGTCTTTTTTTTCTCCACTTAATTGCTTAACTATATAAGTGGCACACGGGGCTGTGAGCTCCATCAAAATGCTGCTGAATGCAAAGCAGGACTTTTGGTGCAGATACAGAGGATACGGTTTACTTAAGAACTGTACAACTATGAGATACTTGTCATTTTAGGCTATTTGATTTATAATACGTTATACTTTTACTCCAGTAAATCTTGGAGGTCAATCATTTAATGTATAATGTAGCTTATTCAAAATATAAATGAACTGATACATAATTTGAGGTTAAGATATTCACCGGCAGTACATAAAGTCATTCAAATAAGCTCAACATTTACCAGCTGCAATAAGCAAAGTGATTCATTCATTGTCATATTCCAGTCATTTAATTTATGGCCCTGAAATAAGCCATAACACTAAGTACTTTAAAAAAAAAATGTTTAAGCATGAGGGTCTCTGCGCAAGTCGTACAGCAGCAGCTTTCGTCCTCCTTCCCTCAGGATCCATGCTCATTACTCCGCCGGGCCACGACCTCTTCCCCCCCCCTGACCCCCACCTCCAGCGTATCCACGACCTCCTGACCTCCTCCTGCTCTCTGGTGTAAGTCCCCATGTATCCCGTCCTCCTCACTTCCACGTGACATGCCTGCTTTACCAGCTCTTTATCTTGCTGCCGTCTTGTATGAAATCTCTGCGGGGACGAGAACAAAGTATGAAGACCTTTTGTTGTCTCAGCACTCACTCTTATTCTTCCCTTCCTTTTGTAAATGTAAAAGCCCTTACTGCTTCCTTTTGAATAGCTCATTTGCATTCGGTATACAAACACATCACCATAGTGTGCATTGCTATTTCCCTTTTATCACAGTCAACTGTCCAGGAAGAGAAACAAATAGTGTGTTTTTAAAATCGGAAAATAATGTTATAGTGCAATCAAAGCTGTGATCTAAAGCATTCTATTTAATGTCAGCCATTCATGGGCTGATTTTAAATTGCTAACAGCATCACGCTGTGCCAAGTGTCTATAATCACAGTGACAATATACAATATTCTGGCCCGTAGGCGAGAGCTCCCTCTCCAATTATGTTTTTCTTGGCCAGAGATTGAATCTATTACTGTGTAATTGCCTCTATATCTCCAACTATCACCCGGAGCTCTTCCACAGATTATTCACACATATGGTGAGTAAATGCTTTGGGGAAAATCAATGCTATTTTTAGGATGTTGTTGATGGTGTAGGAGCTGTGTTAGCTTATAAAATGGATATCTTATCCTAATTTATTAGCAATGGTGACCCAGCAGTTTCTCTGACTGAGAGTCTATTAGAGTCAGAAACAAGTCAGAAAGGTACTTTTTATAAGCACGAAGTCGGGGTTGTGATTGATTATTTTTGACATTTCATAGAATCCTTTGGTGTCAGGATGGTGCTGTTTACTAAATCAAGAGCTGTCAGATAGCATCAGTCAAGCTGTAAGACACTGGGAAGTAGACCACATGATTCTTTACTTTCCTGCAAAAGTCCAGCAGGTGAAGTAGGATCTCAGACTCGAAGAAGACTAAAACTTATATTTTATACATTTACATTTGAAATATTCATATTTACAATTTAAATATTTATATTTCAATTGTATGCTCTCACTTCTATGGACTGCCAAATAGAATCGGGTATATAACCATCAGGATTATATCAGTTAACCCATATGTTTAGCTGACAACTGTATAACAAGCTGAAGGAGTTGCTGGTGTTGTCAAGTAAAGTATTACAAATATTTTGAGCGTACAGAAGCTGTAGCTACTGTAAAAGAGTGCAAACCCTGTCACGCATAAATATAAATACTACTTGTAAGTTTTAGGAGTTTTTAAAGACACATTTGTAATTCAGATAATTCTTCCTTCTTGAATTTAATATCAACATACAGTAAGACACACTTTTGTTAAATGTATCTTCCATGTCACCACATTTTTTACATTTCATTTCTATACAACATACTTGCTAAACCTTGGTTAACATTTGTTTGCGATTGATTTAAGGCACCGGTGGTTGGTTAGGGTTACAGTTAAGAACATGTTGATCTTACAGACCTTGATATTGACAAGTCAACAGTTTCTCGGAGCACATTGATTGATTAACATTCGACTGAATTTAGTCTGAACAAGTATAGCTTATAACGTAACAGTAATAACTGTTAAGCTTTCTGGTTTTTAATATAACATCCGGACGGTGCACACGTTCTGTGGCCTGGTTCTAGTGTTCAGGCCTGGGGGGGGGGGGAACCAATGATCTGGAGCATCACTGTCAGCTCACATGTTCCTCTTTACACTTCAACGTAATGGTCAGATTTCTATAATTGCTTTTGATTGTATTGGTCCCTTGAGCATGAAGCCTAATGTTTTGAGTGACCTCTTGCCCTCCCCTCTGGGTTACGGTGATTCTGAAAAGATGTCCACTTCTGGACAAAGCATCTCCCGTGTTAATGCACAAATTCATATCAATTCCTGGACATCAGCATTTTGCGGTGTACACTTTGACTTTATGTAAAGATCAACCACTCTCATGTTTAGACTTAGCATCACTGCAGTAGTGCGGTGAAGCTCCAGCTTTCAGTAACAATATTCAGTTTAAAGTTCTATTCATAAATTGTTGCAAAGTAGCCGCTGAATAGTGCTACTTAAACTTTTTCTGCTGGAGGAAAGAGGAACATTGCGATTTAGTACACTGACGTTATTCTTACAAATTGCTCCTGCAAAAGTAGTCAATGAAAATATGTTAAGCACAGAAGGAAAGTGACTTCTGTGCAAATGTCTTGTATTCTTTCCCAGTTGCCCAAACAAAACAGTACTAAAATATTAAAGACGCTCGATGTGTGCTATGTAAACAGAGCAGCTCTTTGTTAGGAGCAGAACACATCATTATGTGGAGTTACAGCCTGGAAATAACCCACAAAAGTGGCTCCAGGTCACAGCAAAGCTACCAAATGATGGCTGCTTCTAAGGAGTGTTAGGAACCAGATCAGAGTCTGCTCTCACTCCTCTCACAATGCTGTAGGTGATAATTTGTTTTTGAATTTCTTAGAGGAAGCAGAACAAGCACAAGCACATGTGGCCTGATAGTGATGGTGCAGTGTTGTTCTGCTTACAGCTGCACAACAAGAGACAGAATCTTTTGAATTTAAGGTGTGGGCATGAATCCTGAAAGGTGCTTTCATGACGAAATGTGTAAAAAAAAGATGTTGCATTCAGCACTCACAGCACAGAGGGACGTTTCTCAAAGGAGCACAAAGCAACAGAAGTTAACTGAGGGTCTTGTAAGGACAGCAGCTGCTTCTACAGACAAAATAACAATGTGTGACTAGATAATACAACACACCCGAACAACTGCGCAAATGCATGGGCAATAAATTAAACTGACAGTCGCCGGGAAATTATAAAATATACTCTGTTGTTTATTTGCTAAATGTTGTTCTTATACTGCCACAAGCCTCAGGCACGAGAGGAACATATAAGCCAGACACTTTAAGTCTGTATGTGTGAACAGGATGTTCTAATAATATCTAGTTTTCTCTGTTAAATATATATCGTGGTCATAAGTTATTTCAAACCTCTTAAAGGAAACCTCAGGTCATGACATCTGCAATTGAATTATTAATATAATTCACTGTTTTTAAACACAATATCTGAAGCTGACGTTCTGTGTAGAAATGGAGCTGTGTGTGTGTGTGTGTGTGTGTGTGTGTGTGTGTGTGTGTGTGTGTGTGTGTGTGTGTGTGTGTGTGTGTGTGTGTGTGTGTGTGTGTGTGTGTGTGTGTGTGTGTGTGTGTGTGTGTGTGTGTGTGTGTGTGTGTGTGTGTGTGTGTGTGTGTGTGTGTACGTGTGTGTGTGTGTGTGTGTGTGTGTGTGTGTGTGTGTGTGTGTGTGTGTGTGGGTGGGTGGGTGGGTGGGTCACCTGATTGATTTATTCATTTTCATTCGCTCACTCTTGCCCACCAATGACAAACACTGCTGCCTTGATGTGGCATCCTCACATCGTGATGAAACTGCTTTTAGAGGAGACCCTGCTGCTGAAGGGGAAACCTCAGTCCTGGAAATGTTCATGTTATGCAGAAAAATGTAAGCTATATTTGAGTTATTTATAATAGAAAGTGTCATGACCTGTTTTATACTTGTAAAATAAATGTTAATCTGAAAGACTCTTCTGCAGAAGTTCCTAAAAAGTAGACTATTTAAACTTTAAATAGTCTACTTTTTCAGGTTGTACCTTTTTTAAATGTTAAAGGTACAACCTGAAGGAGTGCCACTGATCATCAGGTTCCTTGATAGGATGTGTTTTCACAAGTTTTAAGTTATTAATGTGGGAGCAACAGATGCTAAAAAGAAGTGAAGAAGTGTTGCATTGTTTGTATTTCAGTCCGACAACTCACGTGTTTCTTAATATGTTTATTAGAAGCAGCATATAGTTTGAGTTTGGCGTCTAGGCTCGGGCCTCATCGCTCCACAGATTTACAAAGAACATTGAGTGATGATTAGATAACTATCCCCCGAGCCTACAGGTGGGAGCTGAGGGGTGGTGGTGGGGCAGGGAAGCAGCAGCAACATGAAACACAGCAGCAGGAACATGAACGTAGCAATAGCAAGTGAACACAGCAGCGAGGTAGAGGCAGGAAGACCTGGCAGCTTAAATAGAGCGGCATGTTGAGGACAATGTGTTTGGTTGGTTGTAAGAGGGACGAGGTGCGTCACGTGTTAATGTATCATTGCCGCTTGAGTTGACTGTCTGAACTAGCTCCTAGGCTTCGCCCCATATCTTTCAAATGCGTTTCTGATTCGCCCTAAAATGTGATGGGTTCTCCCTTGGCTCCTGCTAACCCTTTCTACATATTTCATGAAAACCAGGGCAGTAGTTTTTCAGTAATCTTGTGGAAATCAAACAGACAAACAAATGTGTCTGAAAACTTCATTCTAGATTAAGACACGGGAATGATTGACTGTTTGTTGGGAACAGTAAAAAAAAGTCTCCTGTGTATATATATATTTTTTCTAAACCCAGCCTCCATTTTGTCTCTACAATATCGTCACCAGACTTTCCCTTCAACATGTACGTTTGTCATTTTGGGGCACTTTTCAAGGGTGTCTTTATTAAGATGTGAACCTATATTTTCATCATTTTGAGGTTGGATCAATAAATACGCACTCACAGCACATTTTGGTTTAGCATCATGACTGCTCTATGAGGTTGTACATCTAAACATTGAATGCTAGCGTGTCCAGTTAGTTTATTTGGAAGATGCTTTTGACTAAAGCTACAGTACAAATGTGCGTACAATCCAAGCCAGAGAAGTAGTATTTCTGTACTAAGTGTTGATAACAACCTGTTGATCGAGCTCGATGATTGCCTGGCTCCCGCTGTGATGAAAAACACTGTTATTTTTCGAGAACAAAAGTTGTATCGAAAAGTCTTTGTTTACTGTTATAGATGTATGATTGTGCCTCGGCAGCATGGAGAAGCTGAAGCGACCCACAGCTGTTTGTGCCTAATGAGGTGTCTAATGTATCTGAGAACGGTCAGCCTTTGTAGTTTCACAGAACAATGTTTCCATGAATCTTTTTGCATGAAGGGCAGGAAGTACTCAAAGATGCTGCACGTTGCCACATTAATCCTCTGAAGGTGTTGGAGAACCCGTCGAGGCATAAATCCCAAATAAAAATGAAGATCAAATCACTTTCTGACATAAACATGGGCCATTTGACTAAGCATGGTATTAACAACAAACCGGTTAAAGGTCAGCGATTTTAATCCAATACACTTTCTGCCAAATTCAGCAAATATGTCCTCACGGTCTACTGTGTGTGCGATGAAAAATAACCTGTGTTGATAAACAGCCGTGGCTCTGTAAATGGCAAACAAATAAAGTGTCTTGGACCGGGACACGCTTGCATTTTCGGGTTCATGCTTTTGCACAGGACCGAGGGAAGGCCATAGGTGTGTACGGCCGTTACACCGGGGTGTTTGTAAGGGAAATTAATTCAAATATCAGCAATCTTTCTCCAGATTCACTGATTCTACTTCAAAGTTACGGTATACATTGCATGGCTATTGTGGGTAGAGTCTAATTGGAAGTCAAACCCTGTTTTATACTGTCTATAGAACCAGAAAGTAGTCCTTTAGCTGTTTATAAATCGATATGACAAAAAGTGGAGAAAAAAAAACTATTTGAACGCCCGCTTTTAGAATATATGACAGTTTTCTTTTATTCTCAGATTAATACCCCCAGGAGTATATTTTCAAAGACTCTAGCTTCCACTTTGCTCCACAATTTATACAAGGAAGCACAAAGAAAGGAAATATATGGATGAAAAGTGCCTCAGTTCCCGGAACAAGCTCTTATTTCATCTCAGGGCCTTGTCTGCGTTGCACTGTAGGGATCACTTGTCTTCTACGATACAGCACATAAATGTTCACCTTTTTAAGATACATTTATTATTCAAACAACCAGATCATCAGTAAAACAACATACAATACAATACATACAATACATGTCAGATAAGCAAGGTCAAAAAGTCAAAGTCAACTTTATTGTTAATCTCAAAATATGTTTGTACACACAGAAAGATCGAAATACTGTTTCCCACAGTCCTGAGGTAAAAAGCTCACACATTAAAATGCAAGAACATATATAAAAATCATCATAGAATATTTAACCATACTTATATATAACCGTTCAATGGATTTGCATGAACATTAGTGTTGATTTTAGGATCAAAGATGAGTCTTACTGATGTCGTCACCTGGGAAAAAAGTACAATTGTTCAAAACTAATGGCATCAGCTTTCATTTTACTTGAGTAGTAACAGGGTGTCCGCGGGGTCTTAAAAAGTATTAAAAGTTGATAAATCAATTTAGCGAAAATTAAGGCTATTAAAAAGTATTAAAAAGTATTAAACGGCATTTTCCAAGGTATTAAGAAGGTTCACAGCAACGACAACATGAAACACCCTTTAATTTACTGAAACGACATGTCGGGAAACCCCACGAGGCGGCCCCATGCATAGCGCGCCGTAAAATGCTGCTTATTATTTTAAGTTTCGTTGCCTTGATCTATCTTGTATCAATTAGATTTATGATTCGAAAATTATAAAAGTAGGGTAGACATGTGGATATTATCCGACTGAACAAAACGTGCATTTACTTAACAGGTTCGTTTTCCACTGACCTTTTTTCGAGCTATTTTCCAAAATCCTATGGAGAAATCCCATTGCTATTTTGTCGAGGGAAACCGAGCGCAGCTTACTTCCGCTTTTTGGGACGCGTCACTGCACCACTCAGTTGATGCGATTTGATTGGATTGTGAGGTAAGGGAAGCCAGCCGCCTCTGGCTTCCCTTGGCATGGCCCTGACCAATCACAGGTTGGCAGGGGCATGACGTGAGCCTCATCTGATTGGTCAATCCCTCAATTTTTTTTCACCAAGGGAAGCAAATTTCGGCTGGCCTCCTCTCGCAACAGAGAGTGCAATCTAGTGTTTCACCATAACATCTAGAGGGGCGCTGTTTCACTCTTTGTAAAATACTCAATGAGAATGGGGGAGAGACGGGCCGGCAGCAACACACAACAAAGAATTTCCGAAACTAAACGAAGTGTTTTTATTTATTGATTAAAATTATAGCTACAATCCGAAAAAACAGGGGAAGCCTGGCTTCCCTTGGCATCCAGGAGAAAACGCCACTGATTATTATACAGAGAACAGAGTCGTTATCAATTTGTTTTAAAGCTCAATAAATAACAAAGAAGACCTCTGACCGACACTTTCCTAATTTTGTACGGAAGATTTAAACTTTAACGGACATGTTGACCGGCGGAACATTTTTTCTACGGAAACTGCCGCACGGTCCCCTCGTTCCTTGGAAGAGGCGGAGAGGTGGGTGTTTTTCATCTGCTGGTGGACTACCTGAGAGATACAGCAGGAGAACACGCCGTCCACCGGGGAGAATAAACAGAAGGGCAACCATGGCAACCATGCTCCGGGGTCTTCTTCGCTGCTTTTGGTGTATTTCGGGCGGCAGCAGCGCCACTTACAGGCCTGACATATGTACTACATCGTTTCCAGCATTTCCAGCGGTCTAGTGGTCTAGTGTGAACGGACACGTTAATGAATCGAATGCGTGGGCCCAATTTAACCCCTGGGTATTTGTGAGGGAGCTCCTATATGGCATTACCCCGCTGAAGCTCACCAAAGTTTAACATATTTCATAGTTCAAAGTTTTGTCAATTGTTTTGTTTATTGGTCAAATACTGGTTTCTAATGGTTTCTGAGGAGTTTTACTGGAATGAAAGAGCACAGAGTACAGAAGCAAAAAAGCAGCATACTGCATTAAACCTGACCTTCACGGAGAGGTTGAAGTTCATGTGGGAGGAGGCTTCAGTAGTCTGTCTGCACTCTGTTTAGTTTTACTATCTTACAATCAATATAGTAAATGTGAGGTAAAGTGTGTTGCCAATGTAACCGGTTAGAACTCAAAGTTGCGATGAGGTCTTAAAATGTATGGAAAGGGTCTTAAAAAAGGTCTTAAACGGTATTAAATTTGACTTCAGGATTCCTGCATATACCCTGAGTAAATAGCGAATGTGAGCAATGAACTTGGATGATAAACATTGGGAATGAAGAGTCAATGTGAAACCTTTCGTTGTCTCTGCAAAACCTTGTTTGAAATTTAAAATTCTACTGACATTAGTAACAACGCTCAAAATACAGCAAATGTTTAGAAAGGGATTCAATTAGTTATTTGAGTTCATTTTGAATGCACTTATCAGAAACGTATATGGGATATCAGGCCAATAATGACTCAAATAGCAGGATTGGTTACCCTTGACAATGGGGCCGATCTATTCAAATTGATTCTTCACTTTCGTCCTAAGTGTACTAGGTTGTAATTCATCTGCAACACGTAGTCGCATAGCCGAGGGAGCTAACAAGAAAATGTTGTCAGCTGTTCTGAGGTTTTTTCGTGTTAGCTTCATGAGCTGTGTAGTTACTTCCAATCTTTATAAAGCCATTGTTTCAAGAAATCAAACTTTAAAAACAGTTTATGGTCCGTGATTTATAAGGAATAACAACTCAGTGAAAATATGTTTAACATTTTGGAAAGCCATTTAAATTAGGTCTAATGTGGCCTTACACACAAAATAAAGTTCCCGTAGCTTTAACAGATTAAGGCATTTAGCATATTAATCAAACAAAGTGTGCTACAAGAAAAGCAAAAGCATCCTGCCTTCTCCCAAACCTGGTTGGTGGCTAACAGCACAATGTTAGTGTACCACTACGCAGCTCAAAGCTGTGTGTGTGTGTGTGTGTGTGTGTGTGTGTGTGTGTGTGTGTGTGTGTGTGTGTGTGTGTGTGTGTGTGTGTGTGTGTGTGTGTGTGTGTGTGTGTGTGTGTGTGTGTGTGTGTGTGTGTGTGTGTGTGTGTGTGTGTGTGTGTGTGTGTGTGTGTGTGTGTGTGTGTGTGTGTGTGTGTGTGTGTGTGTGTGTGTGTGTGTGTGTGTGTGTGTGTGTGTGTGTGTGTGTGTGTGTGTGTGTGTGTGTGTGTGTGTGTGTGTGTGTGTGTGTGTGTGTCCAGGCCACAATGCAGTAAATTAGACTGTGTTCTTACTCAACTTGCTCTGCTAAATAACAGTTAAATGTACTGTAAGCGTTTTCAGTAGATTTTTCCTGAGAGGTCATTGCTATGGTTACTGTAGCTGTCAGAGAAAAGCTGTCTCATAAACATAAACCGCTATTAAGCCGAATTTAGGAGGTCCTGAAGGTAACAAATGCTTTTGTTTATAACTAGAAAACAACTCATTATTTCTCATGCCAAAAGTCTTTTCAGCTTAATGTCTTACGGGAATCGGTGGTGCTTGTTCAGAGTTTCTTGGTGAGTAGCTAATTCTCTGCTCAACAAGGTGTCATATAATACAACAATATAATGTCCTGAGAACCTCAGTATTAATTTACACAAGCTTAGGACGGACGTAATGCTTCTGCTGTCAATTTGCCCACTAGAATTGGGCTCATTACAGCGTAACAGCCATCAAATCCACTGAATAGTTAATATCCTTTCATTGGGAAGTTTTACAAATCCCTTTGTGTTCCACAGCATGTCGAATGTGGCTTTAACAGGAGTAATGGAGGTAAAGCCCCCCCTGCAAAATGCAATTATAGGGAGTGAATTATGAACGGTTAAACCCCCGTAATGATTCTCAAGCCAGTGGGACAATTATTGCGTTGCATTCGTAGATGCCATCATTGCAGATACGTCTTGGTTTGACATTTTCAAAGGTTCATCGGGAGTTTTTTCATGAATCCAAAAGAGAGGAAGCAAAAGCCTGAAGATGCCTCTTCTTAAAAGGTGAAGTGATAAACCTTTGTATGAAAGTCGAGTTTGGAAGTTCAGTCAGAGTTCATGAATCCTTTACAAAATCTGGAGGGACACGTGTTCCCGCCTGGGGAATACAATAGCAACAGCTGTGACTTTTAGCCTCCAAATTTGATTTTCAATGTTACATCTGATATATTTGATTACATCACATTACATGTTACTTGTTAGGCGTTTTTATCCAAATCGACTTACATACTCAATACTGTGGACAATCCCCACAGGAGCAATTTGGGGTGAAGTGTCTCAGGGAAACAACGACATGCTGACTGCAGTGGGGTTTGAACCTGTGCTCCCCTGATCCCAACACCAACAACCTAACCCACTGCACCACACGCCTACATTTATTTAGTCAACAAGTCCTAAGACCAAAGTGAAAAATGAAATGATCCCACTCACCAGTATACTCTCTTGTAACGTGTATTATTGTTTGGGTTTCTCCGAGTGAACATTTTTCAAATATCTAATACCTTTTTTTGCTCTAGTGTGGAGTTTTGTCATTGATGGTTTTGTTGTAGTTCTTTTTTGAAACTGAGCCGGACTGTGCTTTCATTTCTTTCTATGAAGTGATGCCTCAGGCTAGTTGAGACGATTAATGATTCAGCAGAAGCGATTTGGTTACAAGGAACACTCGAGTGTTTTTAATTTGATGGATAGATAAATGCGAGCTAAACATTACTAATGTCACGCCTCAGTCTAGGGAAGGAGACACTTGGTACGTTTCCATCCTCCAGGTTATCTCCATAAACCACTCCTTTTAAAAAACGTTTTATTGAATAAAAAACAAACAGAAAATCGCATTGTCTCTTGATGATCTTATCTAAAGTTGGTTAAAATGTCCATTTGGATAAAAAGTCTGACTTAAGTCCATCTAATTAGATACAATTAAATAAATCAATTATACTCAGGAGTTCTTGTAATGTGCAGTTTTACTGTTAGCTGACTTTGTAGAGCTATAGTGATTTACTTTTGTATTTTTTATCGTCCACAAAGACCTTTAATACGTTATTTCTAATACGTTATATACCCCTTTTAGGTTTTGTGTTTCTTTTGTGGCATTAAGTGACACATTTTGCTCTTGAAATATATTTAGCTTTGCTATTTAAAAGTTCCATGAAATCATTTATCTGTGTAATGAACTATAAATGGTTGCTGGCATTTTCTGTTTCTAAGAGACGCTCAAGTGCTCATTGATGTTTGGATTTCAGAGCCAGTGATGAGGGAACACTGAGATTTAAAAGTGTACAATATCTTTATATATATCTCTCTATATTAGCGACGAGTCCTAAAATCCGGAAGTGAGTTAGCATTTGACCACTTCCGGTTCCCTCGTCTCAGAGTCAACGGGATCTCTCCTTAGGATTTAGGCAAATAGCTTGAAATAAGGTCTGTGGTTGACACACATATAAGAGACGGATCACGTTTTGTTCTACGACATTAAATACATCAGCAGCGACCCCACTGGTGATTTTTGAAGAGTTTACGCTTCTGAAAAACGATGGTTGTTAACAAGTGGCTGAATAGGACTACAGAAGTTGTCGAGGACGTTGTACGTCATTACACCTGTTACAACCCGGCTCCTGGGCTTCAACAAAAAGCAGGGAGGCGAGACGAAGGGTAAGAAAATAACATTTTTTTATTCTCATATAAACAATGTAATGAACAGAACCAGCCACATTTCCCCGAGGCTGGCACGGAGAGAGTGCCCAGAGGAGTCCGAGAGCGGCGTATCCGGCTAGGCTCTTTCTTGAAGGCTTCCGGCCAGGTGTAGCTCATCAAGGCTTATGCAGCTCGTCACACAGGTGCAGCTCGTCAGGCAATGGAACCTGTAAACACAAACACACACAACCAGGTGTGGAGGGGTCGTCACACACCAAACACGTAAACACTCCCGCTAAGTTTGTTTGCCCTGTTCTGCTTGAAAGCAAGTACCTGCCTCCTGCAAACTGTTAAAACAAACGCTTCAACTTCAACTGTATTTTTGAATATTGATCTTAACTTGGCGTGACGTTGAAGTCGTGCGACCCTGCTGTAGTTTGTTAATAGCATAACGTTAGCAATTTGCTTCTGGCGATTAGATTTATGTTTTTAGAAAATAATACAAGTAGGGTAGACATGTGGAGATTATCCGGCTGAACAAAACGTGCATTCGTTTTCCACAGATGTTATTTTTTACAATATTCCAAAATCCTATGGAGAAATCCCATTGCTTTTTTGTCGAGGGAACCCATGCGCAGCTTACTTCCGGGTCGGCCTACACAAATACGTCATCCCTGCACCAGTCCATTGCCAATCTGAAGATCCCCCACAGGCTCGGCAAAGCCTTTTGACCTTGTGGAGCGGCAGAGTGAAGCTGTTTGTTACTTTGCTCTCGCTCCAGCCTGGCAGGCACAGATTTATTTGGCTGTTCTTCTGACTCACCTCACTCAGCGTGTGCCATCATTGCACTTTTTCCAACCCGCTGACCAACCTTTAATCATAAGTAAACTAATAAACAAACACCAACAACTTGTCAAAGGCAAACGACCATGTGAGTAATCAGGTTTAGTCTGGTGTTTCTTTCTTCTTTCATTATTTGCTTTAGAGTCGTGTGAAGAAGCTCCACTGTGGGATGAAAGTGAAATGGGGCAGCGATGTTCCCTGGTCTTTCTCGACCTCCCACTATCTCAATTAAGCTTTGCCACTTTATTCCCCTGCAGATTTGCATAATTTATGAAGTGCCCTCAGGAAGTGCTTCAGTCATTACAAGGCATGTTATTATACTTTTAATAGGTCCAGAATCTGTGCCTTTGTGTACGCTGCCTGATAACATAGTTTACATTCTATAAACCGATACGACACCCATCTTCCTTTTAATGTTTAACATTGAGTTTGAGCAGCTGTGACTCTGGGAGGAAAGTGAAATTGCCAAGAAAAGTCGGCACAGACAGGAGTTCTGTAAAATGTAAAAGTCCAGATTTGATTTGCAGTTTAAAATTAGTTTTTTCTTTTCTTTTTGTGATTTTTTTCTTTGTATCATTTTCACAATATTTCAGTAACTTCACCATTTTGCTGTTAACTACTGCGCTGAGACTTGCCTGCAGTTATTTTAATATCAGTATGTGCTCGCTGATTTTCATGCAGATGAGTAACACCTCCCCCCCCCCCCCCCCCAAGTACCCCCCACTCCCCGTTGTGTTTTTGACTGATTTTCCCGAGTCAAAATGCCAACACACATCTTCATTTGGCGGCTTGTGTCGAGGGGCACAGTGTTGCGATTCCTCCACATCATTGTTATTTACACAAGCTAACAAGGTTAGGACAGGATTTAGTCTCCTGAATGTCACAGTGGTTTTAAAGAAGCAGAATTTAATAAGCTCCCCTGTCAGGTTGCGTTGCAGCGGTGCATTAATACGCATGAATATGTATAAGCGTCTCTCCCTCACATTTAAAGGATTAACAGCGGATTCTGTTACCTGTTTTGGAATTGCCGGAGGAGGAGTATTTTTGGCTCTACCGGGGGAAGAATTATTTATCATCATTATTATTATGTGCTCCGGAGCACGTCATACTGAGCTAATGTCGATACTTAAGAAAAAACTGGTCTAAAATGCTTTACCTCTATGGCCTACTATAATTATGTGAATTTAATTTACATATTATGATAATTTGCGTGGCATATGGCTCATCTTTGGTTCTGAATTAATAGGCTCTGACTGTCTGTATTGTTCGGCGGAGGTGTGTGCTTTTGACCCACTTCCTGGAGTCTGAGTCATGACTTCCTATTCAGCTAAGTCAGGTCTTACACCACCATAACCCCCCCCCCCCCCACTATCCCCTTTATATGCCCTCATCATCCCCAGGCCAATATATTTGTATTTAATGTGGCTGACAGAGGGTATAAACAGAGCTACAGATAGCGCTGAGTCATTCGATGGACATAACATGAAGGTGAGAGCAGGGGGTTTTATCTTCAAGGTTGCTGGTTCAAATCTAAGTGTAAGGTAGAGAAAGCACACTTCCACATCTCTCAAGTTCTATTTTTCTCCAGATAAAATGAAAGGTGTCCAATTGGTGCATTACAAATATTTAGTTTGCTTTCCCCCCCCCCCCAAAAAAACAGATTTATAATGTATTAAATAAAGTAAAGATTATAGATACTGAAACATCACTTTTGTCATGTTCATTTATGCATTTCTGTGTTTTTAAAACCTACAACATGATTTATTACATTCACTTATGATGGTATAATGATACTGCATGTCTGAATTGATATGATGCATCCGGTATGGGCTTAGTGTTATCACCATCGGGAAAGAAAACATATTGAATGTCAGCCAGTCCTCCAAAGCTGTAAGGATGTGTAGAAGTGGAAATAAATCTTATCACCTACAGAATTGCGTAATATGAACAGTACCAGAAAACACTCGGTATGTGGCTGTGACGTATTGGACATGACATTTATACTTGCTTCATGTAATTTAGGACAAAGTCTAGGGATTTCAATTTCTCCAAATCAAATTACTAAATTGAAACATGCCTCTTTTCACCAGGTTCCTTTCTTGTGTCTGATTGGCTGGAATATGTGAGTTGAAATGCACACATGGCTAAACTCGAGTAACGTGAGAACCCTAAGAGCAAATGTAAATAGATTTTTGGTTAAATATCTCGCTCTACAAGACCCTTTGAATAAAGAATAGCCTTCTGACTTTATCTCATGCTCCATCTCTCTATATTTCGTATTGTGAAGTCCAATGCACTCTGAATAATTGGTTATTCTTGTTTCGTTGTGCATTAAATCCCTTATATTACACTTTTCTTTAAATAACAAACTGCTCCCGGCCAACTGTGGCAGATAGTTAAAGCTGTACGTTTTCTTTCACCTTATTTCTCTGAGTGTGAAGAGCAAAGAAATTCAGTGATTGAGCAAAAGTCTCAAAATGCCCTTGAGCAACACGTCTCGCATGCAACAGACCCCTTTATCTCTATCTGCTCCACTGCTGCTATGTACTTGTACTGTCAGGCTTTTGATATAAATGAAGGTGTTCATCATCACAGTTCCTATGTTTGAAAAAAAGGAAAAGGCTTTTAACATAGATTTATAACAGATCAAATGTCATCGCATTTACATCTCAGGCTTCGGTTATGTTTCGTGCCTTGGGGTTAATGTTATGTTAGATGAATGTGGGCGAGGAGTTAATACCATACGGCATGTGAACAAGAGCCTTCTGTCAGATCCTAATATGGATGTTTCACTTTTTTAAAGTTGACTGCTCTACCCAATCAGGCACTGAAGGAAATATTCCGTGGTGGCCAAAAGATAGAATGGCAATTTACATGCGAGTCAGAAAATACTTTTTCACTTTGATTTACATCGGGAAAGAGATATCTTTAAATATGGGTTTGATTTTTGTAGGTAAATCAACTTCCCGTCAGGAACACTAGAATCGTTATTTTTCTAGGAACGCACCAAAAAAAAACTACCGATGTTTACAGTAAAAATGTTGCACATGCCAATGTTTCACTGTACAGTATATACTGTAATAGTAGCATAATGCAGACTAGGGCAGCCTCTCCCTTTAAGAGAGAGAGAGAGAGAGAGGGGATAAATGTGTGGTGTGTGCATGTGTAGAGCGAGCGAAAGAGAAGTTGAACGAGCGTAGTTTCTGTAAGTTAACGAAAGAAGCAGCAGTATAACCAAGTCACAAATATACGGCCTCCCAAGAACCCATCCTGCAGAAAGAGAGGACTTTAAAGTTACGGCAGACCCACAGTCACAGTTCTAATCCTTCAAAATGAACCCCGGACTTCAGATTTTGTCCGTCAGATTTAAAAACGACGACAGGAACGCAAATTCTCGTTAACACCAAGCAAAACATAAACATGTCGCCTTATTTACCGATGGGCTGATGGCGGTAAAATGGGGCGAACATCGTCTGATGCCGATGTCTCACCGATGTATCGCTGCATCCCTATTCTTTTCCCTCCCTATTCATTTGACTGAGCCAAGACCATTCTCTTTACGGCCTTAATGGATGCACAAGATTGTCGGAAGTTCGCCCGAAGATCTGAGTATTTTTAATCTTGAAGTCGAGGCAATTTTGCTTCATGCATCACTGAGCAATTTTCATAAGAATGAACGTGGCCCAGCCTCCCCCTCTGTATCCAGTTCTCTTTATGCATCCACCTGTTGACTTTGTACATTTCAATTAACACCAGAGAATTCACATGATGCTCGAGCTGAAATCAAATGAGCAAGTGAGATTTTTTCTTCTCACCTGCTGTACCCTGGCTCACAGGAGTGTCAGTACAAGTTAAACACCTCGCCTCTTTATGTCAGCCTGCTGGAGTTGGCCTGAAGTTGCTGTTTTGCTGATGGTTGAGGCCCTTTGATCATGATACACGGAGCAAGGTCCTGAGGCTCTACAGTGACTCAGCAGATATGACCCAATGAGGCAGAGAGTAACCCGAGTCAGCTAAAAACAAAAAGCCCACTGTCATAACAATAAGAGCTGGATGGAAAATGGACTGTTTTAGCTGACCAAACGCGATTGATGACGCCAATGATCACGCATCTCGGGTGAAATGCTCCGAGGAGATGGAGTTTATTTCACCCCGTGGCCTCGTATAGGAACATAATCGTTTGTGTCACATTTTAGCAAAATATATCAAACCTACAGTATGGGTTAACATAGGAAACTAATATGAGGCTAACATAACACCTACATGGGTAACGAGCTCTTTTCTCCACTCATCATTACCATGCATTACCTAATAAGGATACAGCTTATAACGTTCAAAATGCCATGCCATAAACAGACCTTTTATGGGCGATACAAAAAGATCCACTGTCTGCCCAGAGGCGCTCGGAGCAAATCGAGGGATGAGCAGAGTATGTGAGGCGGAGATAGTTAAAAGAAAGAGGTGGCTATAGCACCCGGAGGTCAACAACAAAAGCTTCACCAGCAAAAATAGAGGCAGCTGTGCCTCAGGACATCAGCTAATGAGCTTTCTTTTTCAAGAATCACCCCGAACATGATATGACGGCAATCAGGAGGTTGCAGCGTACGCTTTATAGTCTGTGGCAAATGTTCCTTCATTATAAAGATACAAAAAACAACATAAAGACAAATAAAAAGAATATCTCTAATGAGAGGTTTCATGCTGACAGTTGGATTTAATTTGGAAATGTTTAGTTTCCAAAAACTAATTAATCATTACCTTTTTTTAAAGCACAAGAGACTGGTGGGAAGCCGTTTCAAAGTTTGAGTCATGTCTAAATGTGCTTTCCAGTAATTATTTTGGTGCTAGCTAACATTATGCAAGGGGTGGTTTTCTCATGTTGTTGGAATTAGACAAGGTTGTAATGGCACATCAGCATAAGAAATACACAGTTCAACTATTTAATTTGGATGTTTTGTGTCACAACTTAACTCCATGCCTTAGGTTAAAAATGGTGTTATACTGCGTTTTACGGGTTACGGAGCCTCTTTATACTTTTAACTTTTTACATATTACTATTTTAATTTTTTTATTTTCAAGGTGTGCAGTTTTGGGGATTTTTTTTTTGTTAAAGTCAAAATACACAAGGCAAGTTTATTTATATAGCACATACAAGGAAATTCAAAGTGCTTTACACAAATGAAAGACATTAAGAGCATTAAGAAATAGTACAAATAATATGTAATATATGAAATATGATATTAATTAAATAAAATATATTCTTACAAAATATTCATTTCAAAGCACTAATTTAAAAGCAAAGATAAAAATATGAATAACACAGGTACATGAATAAAAGTTACAGTGCCGTGTGAGACATGAATACATCAATTAAAAGCAGCAGCAAAGTATGCTCTTAAATACTTAAAAGAACACATTACCTAGCGCAACAGTGTGGCTTAATGATTGATTTTAATTAGTTGTTGAATATATGAAGAACTATCATTCTTTGGATACAAAGACAACACTTGTTAGAAGATAAATTCCAGAGTTTTTGGTTTTCTAGTGAATGAGACAAATATAGCATATAGATTTGTCAATTCCAAACACAAGAGCTGTTCAGTAATTTTTCAAGTTGCAGTCGATAAGCAACGTCAGTAACCTTTGTGTTTGCATGTCATTACCTGCAGTAAGAACCTTTCGATTTTATCTCGAAAAGTGGCATATTACTACACTTGTCCTGTCTTCTTAACATGGAAAACAATTAATACATTCAGAATCATTAATCAACAGAAAACAACCACAATAATTATTTTCATACCAACCCTAATAATAATTTCTAGATCAAGTTTATTAGCGTAAAATGGAAAGGTATTTCTTTAATAAAAAATTGGAATGTGTTTGCAATATTTGAAATGGATTTTGATCTTCATCGATTTGACTGGCAAATTATGTTGGCATAATGTATGCTAAAAATGACATGTAACTGGCAGATAGTACTTACAATGGTATAATACATTATGTGTTCAATGTTATATACATCTGCATGCAAAACAACTTATAGCTTTATTGTTTTTAATAGACATATATCTTCACGTAATTAGTAGAAGTTACCAGTAGATTTCACATCTGTTTTGCTGAATAATTGTGACTTCATAAAACATGTGATTTATTGATTCTGCACAGTCATTTCATTATGCTAATTAGTAATACAAGGCAACAATTTCTCCTACAGTATGTTCCTGGCAAATTGATTAAGGCTCTGCTGCTCTTGGAAAATGGAAACATTATGAATTGCATTGAAGAATTGAGTTGCCACACCGTCACCACAGTGACACTAGTTGTCTCTTTAATTTTACACTTTTGCAAATACCTGTGTGCAACACCATTTGTGTATTGTCTGAACGGCATTCGGCGGGTGGAAATTGATAGCAGGAACACAATGGATTGTCTTGTTGTGCAGCCCTTTGCACTCTGTTGTGTAACTAGGTGGGCTGCACACACGGTGCCACCAGTACTCGTAAATTCCCAGCCGAGGGTGAAAGCGAACATTGAC
The DNA here is from genome assembly GCF_949606895.1 of Notothenia rossii. Lineage (NCBI taxonomy): Eukaryota > Metazoa > Chordata > Actinopteri > Perciformes > Nototheniidae > Notothenia > Notothenia rossii. The sequence continues at coordinate 77,730,457 of NC_136905.1, read as the reverse complement.
GAGGAGCGAGCCTTTATCTGAGAATGATAAATCCCCCTCCTCTGCCACACACAGGATCACTGAGGAACCTTGAGCTGATTTATTGAGCTCAGAAAAACGGGGAGAGTGAGGAAGCTGTCCTCTGGCTGGATATCGCTGCCATTCTTCATTTGGGTGACATTTCACTCAACCCACAAAGAGAGTCCCAGGGAATGCTGTTCTTTTTGTTTTTAAGACAATTTTTATGGCATTTGTGTTTCACAAGATTGTGTTTAGGGACAAAACAGGATAAATTGGTATGAAAGATATGCCCTGTGTTTTTATTTGAGTCCTGTTGACAACGTTTGTTACAGCATGTCATGCCAAAATTGTCCGTTTGGTTTAAGTCATCCACACAATGACTTATTTTGAATTCCCACCATCAATTTGGCAGCCCTGTCAACAATTTCTGTCCGACCAATGTATTTCAGTGGGAGTTCTGCTATCAGTAGGTGGGGGTAGAGTCAATTTACATCTACTTTTTAAAATCTTTCTGCCAAATAATGGTCTTGCCAGAGAGGAAGCTGACATTGTCGTTGCTCATTATCCGTATATATTTTTACTTCTTGTGACTAAGTATAAGTGACTAGTATAAACTTGTGTCTAAAAATACTTCCGTTAGCAGACTTCCATATACAGTAGTACACGATGTACAAACTCCTCAGAGTGGATGTACACGCTCAAAATATCAAGTTAAAAAACGGAATTACGCAACTTTAGTTTTTTCTCAGTTGTGAGACGAGTAGTGATGGTCCAAATACTTTTTTGAAACAGACTATGTTAGCTTTTGGCCCTTATAATGCCCAAAATAACAAGGGTGAGAAACTAGCATGTTACAGACCAAAACTTCAAGGGATCCTTGTTAATTTTTTTTCCCAATTTCAAAACATGTTTCTGCTAGCACTTGTGAAATTTCGTTTTAGAAATATTTGCGGGGATTCTTTTTTGTTGAAGTGCCAAGCTCAGAGTAGTCGACACAGGGAGTCTCTCTAGCTGCTGTGGAAACAGGGATTGATTGACAGCTCAGACTCAGTCAAATGCTGACTGACACTGGGCTTAGAGAGAAAGAAGCTAAACCAAAGCTTTTAAGACAAAGCGGTGAATGTAGCTCTATTCAGGTGGGCAGTGTAAAAGAATAACAGTTTTTACATTATAACTTGCAACATGTTCTAGTATATACCAAAAATGAATCTGTGAAGATGCGTAATATGTGACCTTTAAAAAATTCAAAATAAGTGCTTCTTTCAATAGCCACTATTTTAGAGATATTTATTTATTCTACAGCAGCACAGGGACCAGTTTCACCTCCCGTTGTAGCTCCAGTGATTTTCTTTAAGCATTGGAGCCACAATAAAATAAAAAGTTTCTCTTTTTGCTACCGCTTTCTCCGCCTCCACACGCAACCCACAGCCGAGCAAATCAAGTTCGCACCCGTCCTCTGGAGGCTGTCAGACTAAAGCATGGGAGGCAGGTTGAAGGACATCGGGTACACCGCAAGACCCGACTACAACACTTCATCACCAAATCACTGCCTCCCAGAAGGCACTGCACATCACAGATCTAGCACTTTGAGAGAACTTGAGGTCAGATATTCTTTAAAAGGCAGTGAAGTTTTTGCAAAACTCTGCTCTGCACTGGCAGCTGTCCAACACAGCCGGCCTGCTGCCAGCTCAGACTCGACTAAATAATTCATCCTCTGTTGTATAAGGGTCTGGGTGAATCCACTTTACTTTGGCCACGGAGAATACACTGTCAGATTGTGCAGTTGTCTCGGATTTACTCCACTCATCAGCATGGTTAATTCGTATTTGTAGCTGGAAGGCTTTGGCCTCCACTAATTGTTTTACAACCAGGTTTCCCAGGTAACGGAGATGTTCTTAGAAATGTTTTGTATATAGCATTTCTTTTCTTATTGTTGCCAGATTGTTTATGTAGAGGCAGGATAATCCACGCCCCACTTTGTTGTGGATTAACCATTATATTAAATATAAAAAATGAAAATGCTAACCTCAAAGTTGCTAGGCGACCTGTGTTACCTAAAAAATAAGCAGGCGCCGTAAACAAGTATTCAACTGGCTGACTATTGTTTCATAAGCGTCAACATGCTCAACACAAATATGTAACTGCTACTTTTGTGTCATGCTAAACTGCAACGATTTATAGCCTTTTGGTAGATGATTAAAGTGTGTTTAGGTCATGTTGGATAAACTGTAGACAGCAGCAGACTGTTTGAAAATAAAGAGGCACTATCATGTGTTTTAGGGTTGTTCCCTTTCCTGTAGTGTGGTTATATAGTTTGTTGTGTGCATGTAAATAGTCTGGAAAGGCTAAAATCCCCAAATTCCCCCCAGAGGAAGTGTTTCACCCACCCCTTTAATACACCTTTTGTAACCTATACTCAGAGTTGGGTGTAACAATATTACTTTTGTCGCTAACGGGTTAGTGTAACGCGCTACTTTTATAATTCAGTAATCACACTACAGTTACTAACATTGCCCCGACACGCGTTACTTCGTTACTTACTAAAATCAGTCATAATCACACTCTCATGCGGCTTTCACACCAGTGCTTTTCCCTTTCTAGCTCCGAGCTGGAGCTTTTCTGGTTCAGTTCCGGTTTCCCTTTTCTGCTCCCGCTCTGTTCTCACCGCCCAGAGCTGCCGCTGCTGCGTCGTCATGACATCACCGTTTACATCGCTGATTTGCTCCCCAACGGCTCTCACAACAACAACAATGGGGGACTGCGTCGGGTCGATGATCGTGTTGCTTTTAATCACACGAAGCCAGATTAAATTAAATAACAACTTCTCCAACCTTATGCTTTTCTCCAGAGTGCCGTGGTTCGTTTATTAATGTGTTTCAGCGGCATTTACCGACCGCTGCAGTGCTGGCTGCTCGTCCACGGGAGTTTATTCTCCTGTTAGCTCCCGGTTAGCTCACACTGCAGCGGCCTCTCTAAAGTATTCACTGTCTGACTGTCACACAAGCAGCTGATACATATCCCCAGTTCCCCTTAAGTGAATGTGTGTCAGTCTGAATTGACGCTGTTTGGCATCACAACGCTGTTATGAAAGTTTCTCTGGTATAAAATGGGTGATGTTAGCATAGCAACCGAAGCTAAACTGACTACTTGCTATTGCTATCCTATTGTGGCATAAGCCGTTTTCTACCGGCACATTTTACCGGCATATTTTTCATTATGATTCTACTTGTGATAGTCGGACATGACAACCTGTGCAGCCCATGTATTGATTCCATCCGATAGCTGCTATAATACAAAACAAAACGTCTGCCTCTCTCCACAATGATCAATAACAGTGAACGGATGGTCAAAGTAAGGCACAAATAAACAGAATCACACGAAGCCTGGTTAGTGTTGCCTGACTTTATAAAGTGTTTTTTTTTTTTATAAGTCTGTGGTTGCCTTGTAGTCACTTTGCTCAGCACTACTGCTTGTAGGCAGGCATGACGAGACTCTTCAGTCGACCCATGTTCAGGGGAGGTGGGTTTAGTTTCCTGCACACCTCGACGTAAGCGACGCCGCCTCTTAGCTCCGAAGCTCTTGCCTCTAGACCAGTGGTTCTCAAACTTTTTCTGTCAGGCCCCCCCTTTGGAGAAAAAAAAAAGTCGGGCCCCCCCAAAACGAATAATCAGGCTCAGTGGCGGCGCCAGATATTTATTTTGGGGGTGCTGTGGGGTAGCTTGACGTTTCATAGAGGGTGCTCAAACATTTAGGGTTTCCCATTAATGTACCGGTCGCTACAGTGGAATTTTCTACTGCAACAATCCCCACGCAAATACACAACGTACCCGCGACTGTTACAATGAAGGCTCGATATTCAGCTCACGGCATATAGGTGTAAGCAGGGATAAAGTGCTATTTTTATAGGTGATGTGTGGACGTCACATAGGGGGGTCCGGGGGCAAGCTTCCCCGGGAAGATTTATTTTTAAATATTGAAGTTAAAAGCATCAATCTGGTGCACTTTGAGAGCGAAAGGAAGAGATCTATGGATACATCTCTCAACACCCATATGAAACAGAAATGTAAACAGATTTACTTTTTCTTGATGGATATTTTACAAATCACCCTTTTAAACTTTATTCTTGTTTTACTGTCATATAGTATTTCATACCTGTTTTTCATTTATTCTCTTATTTTTTTATAACTATAATGATCATATAAACGTGTGCCTCGGAAATAATTATTTACATTAATGGTGACCAAAACATTTGAGACCCACTGAGATAACACTGAGAGAGTCCTTTAGCTCTCAGTCTGACAGGAGAGGACTCTCCTCCACTTTGTTGTTGAAAAAACTCCTTATATCCGTTAGCGTAGCTCGCTAGCACCAGAAGCTAACAACAACGATCTCCAGTACCGGTGCGCTCTCTCTCTCTCACGCGCACACAAAATGGCTCGTTCCACACACACACACAGAGCCGAGCTTTAATGAAACAGAGACCCAGACGTAATAGTACTGTACTGCATCATATTGTTTTCGAATCAATAATTTTTCAAATTCTGATTTTTATTTTATTTATTTTTTTTATCTTTTTTTTTTTTTTTTTATAACCATTTTTCCTCCTGGTCTCTCGCGCCCCCCCTGGCATGCCTCTGCGCCCACCAGGGGGGGCGCGCCCCCCACTTTGAGAACCACTGCTCTAGACCGACAATTTTTTGGAGCTGGAAGTGAACCGGATTCCGGAGCTAAGAGGCGGCGCCGATGCTGTGTGAACAGGAAAAAAGCGGTACTTTTCAGCTCCAGCTCCGAGCCGGAGCTGAAAACGCGTTGGTGTGAAAGGGGCAACAGACAAGAGGGGTTTCCGCCGCAGGTTTATATGTTACTATTCTGCGCGACATGCGCGTCCACATTTCCACGTGCAGTGCTGCATAAACATGGCTGAGTCAGCGATAACTTTCGAGGGGTGGAGGTATGCCCATTATTTTGAGTTCGTCTGAAGAATAGACAGGAATGTGACGGTGAGGTGCAAACTGTGTCCAGGCCAGAAGCTGTTATCCACGGCTGTAAACACCACGTCAAACCTAAACAAACACCTGCTAATAACACATGCTAAGGTGAAGCTAACGCACACGCTATTTGTTGTTTATATCACGTAGTCTGTTCTTCTCTGTCTTCCGGTTGTTGCCTGTTTTGAATGACGAATACACACTACCGCCGCCTGCTGGTAAGGAGAGTTATTGCCACTCACGCATGCGCAGTTCGTACGTCCTCGGCGAGTAAAGTAACGAGTTACTTTTTGTAGAGAGTAACGAAGTAGTGTAATATATTACTTTTTTTAAAGTAATATGTAATATATTACATTTATTTAGTAACGACCCCATCTCTGCCTGTACTGTAGTATTATGGTCACATAGTGTCGAACATTACCATCAATTCATTGGGGGAAACCAGACAAAAGTGCTTTATGAACAAAAGGCTTTACTTCCTGATCTTTAGACCTATATCTTGTTCCAGAGTTCTATCTGTCAAATTCATACCTGTACATCAGCGGTCTGCTGCCAGCTACATCCGCCACCAGCCATGTAGCGGTGTAGCTAGTTTTCCTGTCAATCACTGCTGAACCAGTGATGCCACAACTAGCAATCATCCATCTGAAAGTGGCCTTTGGACAGTCACAGAGAGATGTGGCTAACAAGCAGCGTGCAGGCAGTGAGCTGGGCGAAAGGACAAATGGATTTCCTCACTACAATCTCATCTCATGTATTTCACTTATCCTAGTAATGCCTTTCATATTTCCTTATGCATATGTTCATTGACGCTAAGTCTGCTATTTCCAAAGCAAAGCCACAAGTGTATGTTTGAATTCCTTTTTCACCTGTATCCCTGGAACATCTAGGTTATATCCCCAGGTGATCTGCACCCAGCCGAGGTGTTGATGTGATCTGAAGCTACATTGATTTTTTTGTTGACCATACATGTTTTTCACTGCTGTAGCCCTGTCTGATTTCTATAGAATAAGGTGTTGGAGGGTAGGTGAGAAGGCAGGCCTTTTTTTTCTGTTGAGCATACAATTTTTCTGCCGTCATAAAAGTAACCACGTAGCAGCAGTTTTTACACAGTAAATCAAGTGTTGAGTGAGTTTTTTGGCTCAGGGGCCCGCTAAAAAACTCTGTTGGGAGCTCTGAAAAATTGCTCATACAGCAAGTGCCAATGGAGAAATGAGCATACTTTGAAAAGCATACTCTTTGTAGATGTGGGTTTTTTGCTTGGCAACTACAATTTAGTCAATTTCTGATACATTCAGTGGGCGGTGGATCAGGATGAGGAATGGGAAGAAACACGAGGCAGCGCACAAACAGTTTCATTTTGCTGCGTATCAATTGAATCTACCTGCGTTATTGGGTCAAGACGGAGCGTCCAGGCACTCCTCGGGCTGACCTTCAGCGCTAAACGTATCTGACAACTTAATGGTTTAGGCAGACAGGGATGTTTGTTTAGTCTCTGTACGGAAGAGAATTGTTTTCAAATGATCTCTACACCTGCCTGCTGCTTCGCTTCAGTCAGCTGATCGCTCTCTCGGCCTCTCAGACAGCTGCAGGTGTGACGGCTGCACCTGAGAAGACATTGGTCAAATGTAGCTCCATTTAACAGCCTGTATTTAATGCTAGGCTTTCCTTTGTTGCAAAAAGAATTTGAACCAAACTATTGTCACTAAAATGAGAATAGCTGGTCCACCTTAACTTGTGAATAACTGAATGATATGGTCTTTATCGTTGGAAGTAAACCGTGATGTCGACTATAGGTAGCAAGCTTAGCATGCTTAGTTTTTCATTTAAAGGTAGGGTAGGTAATTCACTTCAGAAACACTTTTTGTTATCTTCCATGGAATGCTCTTAACATCCCAATAGCAATGAATAAATGAAATGCTTTGACAATAAATATAAACAAATATTTAATCTGTGGAAGCCGTGACGCTGCCTCGGCCCGCGGCAGATAATTGGGCGGCCTACCTGCCTGTCAGCCTTCCATCTCATGCACAAACTTATCTCGTGCCCTCATTGGTCATGTGCGCGTTCGTGTTTGTTGGAGGAGGGGCTCTGTAAGGAAGTCTGAAGGAAGGGGCAGATTTTTTTCGGTTGTGTACTTTCAAATTCTAGCGCACTCGAGCTGGTTTCTCCATTCTTACCTATCCTACCTTTGATGTTAGAGCAGACACACATTTGGGTTATCGGTTTCAATTATTTCCCAACTGGAATTCAAAGTCAAATGCACCTCTCGAAACGTTTTTAATACAATTAATTGCCCGAGATCCACAAAAATGTAAAGATATACAGGCTTCTCTGCCCTATGGTTGCTAAGCTACTATTGGACTGTCTCTGTGTGGGTGAGACGTTTAGCAAACAGTCAGTTGGTGAGGAAAAGTATTTGTGATTTGAGGCGAAAAAGGGAGAAGCAAGCTCCAGGTAAAACTTTGCTTGTAAATAGTTTATTGTTCTTGCCTTCTATCCGTGTTGCAGCCATGCAGGATATGCTGAGATACAGTATACTTCTCAAAATCCACATTTAAAGTTTAATGAACAATTCTTCCTGGAGACGCTTTCAGTCCTTTGTTTTCTCTCAGATTGGATACATTGGACAATCCATTTTATTTTTTCACAGATCAGGATTCAACAAAAGGTTTCCTTGACCTGCAAGTCACCGTTCTAAGTGCTGTTGCAAAGTGAAAATGCATTTTCTCAAAAGCCGAGAAGTCTGTTGTATATTTTTTATGGAAGGAATTGAGGCTGGAGGGAACATTTACAGAAACCAGTGTCTTCGTCACGTATGTATCACGCTGCCGGTCAGGGTTTCTCTCCTTTCTTTCAGTTGCCCTTAAAGAAACTCATACAAATCGAAGGATAAACATCCAAAGCCTGAGCTGTTTTCACGACCTTAATGCCTGCTGCATCAGACTCAGTGTGTTCTTTTCTGTTTCACTTACTGCCTGTAGCACAAACACTCAATGTGAGCCAGTCTGATAATATTATTCATCGACACCATTTACTCAGTACTCCATCAGGGGCTAGATGAATACATGACGCACATTAGTGATTATTAAAAACACATGCAGTGAGATACACACGTAACACCAGGAGCTTCTTTATGAATCAACTAGGAGAGTGAATTAGCAATGAGGCATGAGCATCAAAGAGGGAATATTTAACGTCTCAAAAGATTTTTTTATATAATAACTTTTATAGCTTCATGTCTTCTTTTACAAGGGGGGTTTGAATCCTAGCATATTGGTTTTAATATTACTGTACCAATGGTGCGATAATAACATAATGGTTCAGTTCATTAATCAGGCATAATGAAGTGCAAACTGTTAATCTGGTATTATGGTCCACACCAGAATACACTATAACTATCAATAGAAAATTAAAGGCAGTAAAAAGGACACAGCTTTGTTCATTTCCCCTGAAAACATCACATGCAGCAGGACAACATCGTAACATGTCGGAATTAGGAATAGATTTCTGTCCTATTTTTCGTCCTTTTTAATTGTGTGTGTGTTTTTTTTAAGTGACTATAGCTAATTATATTCCAACCAGAAACAAAACGGCATCTATGTGATGCGTATCATGTACAACCAGCACAGCCCCTAGTAGACACCCCCCCCCCTCCCCTACACACACCACAACACAGACTATATCACCCCTTGCTGCTAAATACCAATCAACTATGTGCAATATATGCTATATGTGCAATATATATATATGCCGTTAATAACTGTGTAATTTATAACTGGCTGCTAATCCTTAGAACCGTTACAAGTTGTGTTTTTTAGCATTTTGCATCTTGTGAATTGTGTAACTTGCTGCTGTTAAATACCATCAAACTATGTGCAATATGTGCTATATGTTGAAGTATATACATCATTATATACATATGTCATTAATAACTGTAATATATACCTGGCTGCTAAATCCTAAGAACTGTTACAGGATTTGTATTTTGAGTGAGTGAGCAAGTAAAGGAGTTTTTATGTCAAAATGATATCCTGTCTAAACATCAGTCAGGCTTCAGAAAGAAACATAGCACCATCACTGCGACAATGAAAGTGGTGAATGACATTACTAGTATTTTAGATAATAAGCAGAGTTGTGCAGCTCTGTTTATTGACCTTTCCAAAGCGTTTGACACCGTTGATCATCGCATCTTAAAGCAGAGTCTACTCAGTATTGGCATGTCCAGCCATGCAGTGGGGTGGTTTGTGAACTACCTCTCTGAAAGATCCCAATGTGTTCATTTTGATGGGTTGTCTTCTGAGTGGTTAAACATTTCTAATGGTGTACCACAAGGTTCTGTTTTAGGTCCACTTTTATTCTCCATATATATCAACAGCTTAGGTGATAATGTGGATGAAGCTACTTTACATTTGTATACGGATGATACCGTGATGTATTGTGCAGGTACCTCAATTAAGGAGGCAGTTGTTAAATTACAGGTTGTTTTTAACACTGTTCAGACTCAGCTCTCTGAACTAAAGCTTCTTTTAAATGTGGATAAAACCAAGGAAATGCTCTTTTCAAAAGCTAAAAAGACACCAGAGCCTGTTTTAGATATTGTAACTACGCAAGGGAAAAAACTTGAAGACTGTCTCTCTTTTAAACCTCTTGTCAATAACCTGCTAAAAAAACTGAGGGTTAGGCTAAGTTTCTTTTACAGAAACAAGTCCTGTTTCTCGCTTGAGGCCAGGAAAAGTCACTGTGACCTTTTTACCTGTGCTGGATGGACGATGGTGATCTGTTTTATATGAATGCACCTGGCAATTACCTGATCAAGTTAGATGCCGCCTACCTGTATCACAGTGCACTGAGATTTGTGACAAACTGTAAAGCATTAACCCATCACTGTACCCTGTATGCAAGGGCAGGTTTGCTTTCACTAACTGTACAGAGGCTCAGTCACTGGTATCTTTTTATTTACAAAGCAATGTTAGGGAAACTTCCATCCTACATCTGCTCCCTGATCTCACGGCGTATTGTAAATGGCTACTGCCTGAGATCGAATGCTGTGGTTGTATTAAATGTGCCAACTGCTAGGACTGTCTTAGGGAATACAGCTTTTAGATGCGCAGCTCCGCTAATTTGTCTGCAAAAGGAATGGAAGTTGAGCAGTTTGGTTCCATTACATGTTTTTAAAGCAAGGATAGATGCTATCCAATCGGAAACAATTGGTATCTGTAAATGCTACTAGCTATACAAACTGTAGTCAATGTAGATATGCCATATGATGTCCTCTTTGTTTTTCTGTCATGTTTGTATTCATGTTGGAACCTACTCGCAGCAGGTCACCATTGAAAAAGAGGTCAATGATCTCAATGGGTTTTCACCTGAATAAATAAAGGTTTTGAATTGAATTTTGAAAAGTATTTTTTTTAACTTTTTTTTTATTATTATATTTTTTATTATATCATAACTTAGTACTTTTTTTCTTAACATAGGTAACATTAAGCTGTCTGTGACTCTTTCCTGCTGTAACGATGCACATTTCCCCTCTGTGGGACTAATAAAGGTATTCTGATTCTGATGTTTCTTTTGCCAACGATCTTCGATGACAGCTGATAACCCAAATTAGTTTTGTTTAGTTTTGTCATGATACAAAAAGCTCTTTCACCATGTCCAAGAACCTCAAAAGATCTGCTTAATCACACAGTTTCGCTTTAAATCATCAAAATGTGTCTCATCTATAGAGGTTATTTATATGATAATAATACTTGGCATTAGTATTTTTTAAGTACGTGCTTACAGCCAGTGTATGGAAGCAACAAATGTCTGGCGGCATGTGGCACAGTGGGCTAGTGCGTTGGTGTTCGGATCAGGGGAGCACAGGTTCAAACCCACTGCAGTCAGCCTGTTGTTGTGTCCCTGGGCAAGACTCTTCACCCCAAATTGCTCCTGTGGGGAACAAAGCGTCTAACAAGTGACATAATGTTTTTAACACAAAAAACAACAAAATGTGTCCCCCCCCACGGATGTGTCGAAAGTGAGTGACCTGAATAAAGAATCATAAAAACTAATTCTCGTTGGTTTCATATTCCTTGTTGGCTAAAAACTTACCTTAAAGGTGGGGTAGGTAAGTTTGAGAAACCGGCTCGAGATACACTTTTTGTTATATTCCATGGAATGCTCTTAACATCCCGATAGCAATGAATATCTGAAGTGCTTTGACAAAATATCCATAAAAAAATGTAATCAGTGGAAGCCGTAGTACTGTAAAAACCACGACCAATCATTTTAGTCGGCCCGGCTAAAGTAACTGGATGGCCTACCTGCCTGTCAGCCTTCCATCTGTGCACAAACTTATCTCGTGCCGTCATTGGTCATGTGCGCGTTTGTGTGTGTTGGAGGAGGGGCTCTGTAAGGAAGTGGCAGATTTTTTTCCGGTTGTGTATTTTCAAATTCTAGCGCACTCGAGCTGCTTTCTCCAAAATGACCTACCCCACCTTTAAGGTCCACTGTTCAGCTACTATTCTAGAAGTTTGTGTAGTTGTAAGGTAATGGAGATGAACATTCTTCAATTGTAAAAAAATGCTTAGAGACATTGGTGAGTCAAGGTTGTTTTTAACCAACTGAGAAAATATCTGGGTCTGTTGGCTTGCAAAACTATAAGCTCACTTGTCTACTCAGAAATCTTGGACAGGAAGTGAATTCTACAACTGGCTCATTGACTCTATATCCCTATTGGTCTTGTCGGGCCAATTAACAAAAAGAATGAGCTGTAAAGTGGGTGTTTATATTTCACCATGTGTTTTATTTAATATGTTATTTTATTTTTCGGTACTGATCATCTCATCCCTTATATTGAACTTAGATTTTTTTTTTTTAATCAGTTTGAACTAATATTTCCTGATATCCTTCTCTGTCCGACTCTTATTTGTCTTTCTCTCTCTTTTATCTTATCGCTGCACTTTGCAAGCAGCCCCATCTGGCAAGGAGCCGTGGAGTGTCCATAAACAAACAGACGTCAAATCGCAGTGAGTATACAAATATTTGCTCGAAGCACTGTGTTTGAAACCAGTCGAACAGCAGTTTAATTTTGTGCAAGCTCAATTTCAGTTCTAGTATATTGCTGCCTGCAGGAGGGAGCAGTACTGTTCACTTGCTTTTAATGTGGGTCCAAACCAGCCTGAACAGGAAGGGTTTTTGCATAAATGTGATGCTAATTGTATGACTGGTTGACATTTAATGCCTTAGAGACACATTCACATTCATCAACACATGATATCTCCCACTTGTGCAATCTTATAATGGGCAGAATCTGAAAGCATTGCAGGTACAACGCAAACAATTGTATTTTTTAATGCAAGAAGCAAATGAAGAAACATTTTTCCAGTGTTTTTCACATTCAATCTCCGAACGTGAACTCATAAGTCTGTTATGAAACGCCCGCCTGCTGAGCTCTTCAATTACATTACATTACATTGAGCTGACGCTTTTATCCAAAGCGAATTACAATAAGTGCATTTGACCAACAAAATACAAACTTGAAGAAAACAGAATCATATAAGTACGTCAGGTTTCATAGAGTTAAAACATTTCAAGTGCTACTCAACTGGCTTTAGATAAGCCAGTCCTTTATTAGTATACAAGTGCTTTGTTAATAATTCTATCGCTCGAAGTGGAGTCAAAATTGATGAATTTTCAGTCTGAAATTAATTAATTAATTTTGGTATCTTTAACAAAATCACATCACTAAAATTACATGTGAGCATATATGCAGTTAAAGCAGTGCACAGAGCGTTCAACCGGCTTCCATTCCCTCCGTGTTTCACACCACAATATCCCAACCCCCGAAATGAACCCAGCACAGAGAATTACCTACAGTGTCATTTTCTCTGCATGATCACACAGATTCTCCGCTCGCAGGTTCCTGCAAAAAATGTATCAGCCTATCTTCGCCATGTAGTGGAACTTCTCCAGCAGTAATGCCCCTGTCAGCAGCTCAAACAAAAAGATGATTACAGGGCAGAATTATCTAGATTGCCTGTCTCTCTAAGCGTCCACAGATATCACAGCACCAGAGCACAGAGCAAGGTACTTGCCTCGCACACACTTGTTTATAAGATAATATCTTTGTACTATAGACTATAAGTCCCTATTCCCCAAGCCCCGCCCCAAACAATATAAATGTATATGAGGGAAAAGTAGGGCAAGCCTGAATTACAATAGATTTCATTTTTGTTTAGACTTGCAATTTTGGAGGTAAGCACCACCACATCCAGAATATCAATCAAACGCTGCTTTTCTTACATCCCTGTGATGTGTTTTGAGTGAAGCACCACTCTGCTCAGTGGAAGCGGCACCGGTGAATATATATCCACAATAATCACTACCAGAAGCAGATTGTTATTTTTTCCCTCCCATATGATTTCTTTTCCACCTCTGTCTCCCCCACACTACTATCAACACCACGACATTTCCGAGTCCTCTGCGACCCCTCCCATACATTAATACATTAACTGCTGTTCTCCTTTGCCAATTCACTCGCAAAGTTTTATTGGAATGATGCTCGGAGATATTTGGCAGCAGAGGCCAAAAATAGAAAGAGGGTGATGAAGGATCGTAAAGCATTTTGTTTATTGGACTTAATGGAGCTCAGTTTATAGGTAGAATAGTGAACCATTGGAAGGGGAGTGTCAGCGGTGTATTACAGTCACCATAAAGCCCACTGCTCCCTTCAGAGCCGAGCATGTATACAGCCAGGGAGAGGAACAGCGAATGAGATCGCTTTGTAGTGAGGGATAGGCAGATCAATTATTATTTCAAATTATGTTTCCAAAGTCAGAATTCACTTCCTCATTCCTCAGCCCACTCTCTTCAGTCTGCGTACAAATGACACGACTTTGCAAAGGCGAGCAATAGATACGAAGAAGTCTGATTTTGCGTGACTATGATACTCCCACGTTACGTTTGTTATGAACGTCTCTTAAATGCGTTTATTTTCTACATATCTTTCCCATTTATTTAACCCTAACCCTAACCATCACCCAATAAGCTGCTTTGTCGTTTATTGCACCGCAAACATTAAAACTGTCATTGGAACGGCGATCAAGCCTGAAGCCACAGAGCTCTTTGTTTTAATGTTTGAGGTGCACTATCAGCGTATCATATGCACTCAAAATCAGACTTCTGCGTATCTATTGCTCGCCTTTGCAAAGTCGTGTCATTTGTGAGACCGGGTTGGTTTGAGTCCCACAATGAAATGTAATTGCTGTGTGATTTAACCTTCAAAATCATATTTTTTCCTAAGACTCAAATGAATTATTTTCATAGTGTGAGTGCCCCCTTAGTGAAAGCTCCACTTTGAATTCTCTCGCCATTACCTCAACTTGACGGACAGACCTACCACCTGTGGTTGCCTCGGCTTAAATAACGGGCATAGAGAAAATGATGTTTGCACAAAGATGTGAGCTTGTTGAATTGGCATGCTGCACAGCCCCTTGTTGAGCCCTCACAGCTGATTGACTCAGTGAATTTGGAGAGGAGAGCTCGATGCAGGTGGGGTGTGGAGGGAGTTTCATAGAGCATGAAGGCCAAGTGCACCGCTCCCCATGACAATACCAAGGACAATGCTGACCGCAGAACCATGGCGCAGTCCTTGGGTCATCTAAAATGCTGTTCCACATAATGGGAGCGCGCTGAAAACAAATAAACCAACCTGATAATGAGGCTTTCCCTCAATATCTGCGACGCTTTTCCAATAGGACTCATCTGTGCTTTTAATGGCCAGCAAACATCTGTGCTGCTCGGAAACACACTCTAATTTGTTCGGTAATTGTTGACTGAGCACAGAGCGAGCTAACCATGTTTTTTGTCAATACCTATTACATTTTTGGAGATATAATAAAATGGTTATTCATTATACTATGCACCGCTCTCATAATTCATATTCTGATTTAAGAAGGGAAGTAACAGTACTCAGTAGGATTCTTATGGGAAAACTTGTCTTTTTAAAGTTTGGTTATTTATTGCTATGCGCACAGCTTTAGAGATTGCGATCATAGTCAGTCTATTGGTTAAAGGTGGGGGAGGTAATTTTGGAGAAACTAGCTCGAGTGCGCTAGAATTTGAAAATGCACAGCCGAAAGAAATCTGCTACTTCCTTTCAGAGCCCCTCCTCCAACACACACGAACGCGCACATGACCAATGAGGGCACGAGATAAGTTTGTGCACAGATGGAAGGCTGACAGGCAGGTAGGCCATCCAGTTACTGTAGTGAATATCCAAGTAAACGTGTTCTTGTGATTTGCTGATCAAAAGATGTCCTGGCATCTTTAAAAGCCATATTCAACACATTAATGATTGTTCAACATATATTGAGTGTACTCTAAACTTAAAATCATGCAATAAATACTCTCACAGTAACGTGTTTGTTCTCTTTAGGAAAGCTTCGTCTTTCTTCATCACTTTTCTACCCTGGGTAGTGACAAAAACATATTTTAGTCCAAACCATTTTCAGTGTGTTTTCATTACATGTGAGGTGTCTAAGGTACACAACTATGTTGAAAGTATTTTTTTTTTTTTAAAAGAAGAAGAAAGACATGTAAAGGACGCAAACCAAAGACCATAATTAGTACAAGAATGTACAAGCGAACATTTAAGTGTCTGATGTTCATGAAAGACTGCTGCTTTAATTTATTCATAACATTAATGGTTACTTATGGTACCGAGTAACATCATTATTAGATGAACTGTGGTTCTAATGCTTAGTTAATTATTCAGAGACAACATTAACACTCAGAAGAGACATCCCTCAGGGACACATTTCTACTTGGTTTAATCACAGATGCACAAATTACAAAAAAGAAAGACCATGAACATCATCTCCTGTGAGTTAGAGGCAAGAAACAGGTAGGCATAAACAAACTATCATACATCCTTCTGCTGTAGGTAGTCTGTGAAATGGTACTCTACTCTCACATTCGTTGAATTTCAATAGCTGACCTCCAAGCAAATGTGTTAGCCTTGTTTTTGGAAATTATGACTCACAAAATGACTGATAGGAGCAATTCAGCATACATTACAGTTTTTATTTTGAACTGATGACCTCGTCTGAGAAAACACATTTAAATAAAGAAGAAGAAAAAAGTGTCTTTTTGCTTTTAAATGAGTTTTTTAAATGACATTGCATAATAGGTTTCTTAATGTGTTTCATTTTTGTAAAGCACTTTGAATTGCCTTGTGTTGAATGGCTTGGTGCTTCAAGTCAATACTAGGAAGAACTCAGAAATATAACTTTTTTTGGGGTCACATTTGTTATTGTCTGCACCAGAACAGAACGAGAGTGATTACGCCTGGTGCTGGTTAATGCTGACATTCATAAAGACCACTATGATTCATGCAGACCCGACAGAAAAGATGACAGTCAAAAATGAATTGAAATGAGTCATTCTTCAAAATGAGATATGGACGATTTGAAAAATGTTCTTGCTGGTTTAAAGCTTAAATTCACATTGTGGAATATTGTTGAATTCATTAGCTGCTGCAGAGCATTTAAATAAAGTATGTTATCATCAGTATTTTTTTTTTAAATGTCATAAATGTTCATCATATAAAGTGTGGCATGTAAAAGCTTTTATGCAATTGACAGGAGAGATTCATGTGATTGGTTGTTGGTCGCATTGCTCGCGTAAACTCCCCAAGCTCAAGACACGCCCACTGCCAAGCGTCAACGCAAGCCGCCGTGTGTAGGGGCCGTAAGAATCGTGTGACCTCTCTCATGACCCCTCCTACATGGCAGTTCCATTAGAGGAATCAGTCGCTCTCTTGATAATCCACAACATTTATTTTTTTGGGTTGTTAAATTGTGTCGTGATTGCCAGACCGCAGCCAGCTCAATAAAAACAGAGGTGCAGATGGAGGTAAAGTGGAGGATAGATTGGAAACTGCTGGGGCCGGCCTCACACCGCTGAGAACAAAATAGAGGTCCCTCTTAATAACGGTGGCTCCGGAAAAATGGTGCTAGTGAAGAGAGCTGGGATTGTTGGTCTGTTCCGACTTCCTCTGTTGCTGCTGCTTTAATATTGTTCAGCGAAAAACAGTTCAACAAACAAGCAATCTACTACAGACAGAACAATACCACAGAAGAAGACAATACTACACAGACTGAAAAACAATATGATAACAAACAAAGCAGTCAACAACACACATGGGAATACTACAACAGACCGGACAACATTAACACAACCAACAACAATACTACAACAGACAAAGCAATAGACAGAGAATTAACAAAAGGAAACACACAAAGAAACTACAATAGAAAGAACCAACATGTCCTCCAAGTTAAAACCTCACAAACCAATGCTTAAAAATAATTCAGTTTTAGTTCAGTTTCGGCACAAGTATGACTTTGGTCTTCGATAAGAGGGATTCTGTACTAACCTTTCCACCCCACTAGCTTTTTTTCCTTTCAATCTTATCACTCAAGTGTGACCTTGCTATGTTGTGATCTCACACATCCTGCTGCCCTGAAAAGGTGCCACGTTTCCAGCCGACATTGAGGTAGAAGGGGAGGTCGTTTATATCAGAATCAGGAAGAACTCTGGGTTTACGACAACCAGCCCTTTGCACAGTATTCTGTTTTGAAGCTTTTAGTAATGAAAGGTGAGCAAACCCTGCAGTGGTTTTTCTTTTAGTATACAAACATTTGACATATATTGCTTTATAAAACGGACAAGTCAAATCAAGCAATCTGATTGGTTCTTAGCCGTGATATACTGAGCGTATACCACGGGTAGAATTGTAAGTTACTTTTCACAACAAGTCAGTATCCCTCCGCGTCTGAGAAAAACAGTTTACCGTATACCGCTTCGCGTCGGGCCGAACCACGCCCCTTAGCTGTGATATAATGAGCATATACACGGGCCTGTCGTGAGCTATTGCTTAATTATATCGCCCTGAATGAAGGCTGCTATTTATTTGCACCTGGTTAACTTAAATCCTTTAATGTTTGTGGCTTTGAGGCTTCCATCTTAATGTGGTTATTTGTTATGAAGAAAATAATAAAATGTGACAAAGTACTGTATGATTATTCTAAACCATTTATGCAATAATGACTTGCTTTGATATTAAATTAAAGTGGACCTATCATGCTATATTTGAATAATATAGTGTAGGACCATACCTATATAAGGCATATTTATACTTTTTGTTTTTCAAAATACCAAACAGATCATGCATTTTAGCCATTCCTCATTTCGCTCAATTTAACACTGTCTTTGCATGGGCTGATTCTGTGAGAACAGCACCATCTACAGGCCTGGCATATGTACTACAGCGTCTCCAGCGCTTTCCAACGGCAATGTTCGTGGCTGTCTCCTCCTGATTGGTGGAGTTGGCCCAATAGCCGTGGCGCCACTTCTGTGACGTCACAGAAGTGTTCAAATCTGGATCAGTCTGTATCAGATCCGTTGCAGCCCCTTTTTAAGAGATTTGGGTATGGAGGAAAATAGAGAGGGTTGTGTTTTCTGACACTTTGTGAGTTCCCTGGAACACCGGGGACACATATTCATGTATACAAGACGTACAAAAGTGCATTTTGCATGATAGGTCCCCTTTAAATGTACCCCGCTTTAAGATTTGGTCCAAATGGCACACCCCTTGTCTCCTGTGTTAAGGGTAGATGTTTGTTCTGAAGTTTCTCTCTATTTTACAACCACCTGACTTCCTCCTTTGCTCACGTCATAATAACCTCAGCAGCTGGAAAGCTTTATTTAACATTTCATAGGTTGGTACACCTGTTGGGCACTGATGGTGTTGTTCGTTGGAGGAAAGCATCACCACAACAAATAACAGAAACTGACATTTTCAGTTTTAATGTCTTTTCCACTGCATCAAACCACATTTAGTCTTTTATTGTATCTGCTGTCAAAATAGCTTTTTCTCCACAGTATTGTTGAAGGTGTCTCCCCCTGTAGCTTCACTACAGCGGCGTTGTTGTGAGTTTTGTTTGGTGGCAGAGTGTAAACACTAAACCTGTTATTTTGAAGCGTGTGCTGTAACCCTAATGCTGATTTCTCTCTGTGAAAACATGATGTGGATTACAGTGCCTCTGCTTAATGATCTAGATTGAAATGTAAATGTGCATCACTTGAAAGCAGCTGTTTAATGATGAGCTTGTTTGTACCTCTGCTTTAACAAGGAGGCAGAATTAAACGCCCTTGTATTGAGGCGGCATGTTGGAACCATTAGCCTGGATGTTGTTCTATGTAATTCCCCCTTTCAGCACCTCCCATTTTTGATTTGAGTGTTTCCACCTTAGGTTTCCACACATTATATCAGATGGAAAAAAAACCTAGCTCATACAGCTTTGTGACAATTAACGGCATAAATGTCAAGTCACAAAAAGCACCCGTGTCAACTACGTCAATTAAAAACCACAGCAGAGAGAAGCCTGCTATCAAAACAAGATCTGCAGTCTTGAAGGTAGCTCTCTGTGAAAATAAAAGAGCAAACGTGTGGGATGTTTGTTTCAGTAATGTCACTCATTTTACTTTCAAAGCAGGTGCGTTTTGTAAAATGTGCTCTTGAACTGAACCTGCCATGCATTAATGGTAGCTGTGCTGTTGGAGGTGCAGGTCTGCAGCCCTCCAGGGATCCTTGATAAAAAGCCATTAGTCTCCTGTGGGCAATACCTGCTACTTTACAATATATTATTGACTTAACATGCCAGTTGTGCAGCTTTTGCATTCTTTACATTTATTTCCATCGTACTGAGATTGATCCCTTAAGGCTGATAGACGCTGAATGAATATGTATGACCTTGTATAGCGAGGGTGAGTACTGTAGACAAACACACGCCTCCCATTTTGCCACAGGTGTGTGTGGTTATGCAACGTTGAACTGACCGACATCATCAAATGCTCATAACGTACTTTTAACCAAAGCACTTAACTGTAACATGAGTTTATAGATGTTTTCAGTGGTTAAACAACTGCTACATCTGGCAGCGCGACACCATTCGCTGGTGGAGTTGGCTGCTCTGAACAGCTGTACATATGTTTTTTTGACAGGGAAATCATGTATTTTCTGAGGGATTGTATTTTTTTATCCTTGCTATGATAAGCATCTCAACATCACGTTTGTCATAGCTGATAATTAAGTAGCATCTTCACAGTCAAGGGCTGATTTAAAATAGTCCACAATAGTTGCGACACGTCTTTTCCTATCCCCTTTTCCTTAACCTTGATGGGGCGGTGGTGGCGAAGTCGATAGGGACTTGGCTTGGCAACTGGAAGGTCACCAGTTCAAGTCCCGGCAAGACCAAGTGCTACCGAGGTGTCCCTGAGCAAGGCACCGTTCCCTACACTGCTCCCCGGGCGCCGTTCAAAATGGCAGCACACTGCTCCTAACACTAGGATGGGTCAAATGCAGAGAAACAATTTCCCCACGGGGATTAATAAAGTATATCAAAATCAAAACAAAAAAATCAACAAGGGAGTTTAAGGAAAATATATGAAGAATAGTTCATAAGATCGTAGAAACAATAATCACAGTGCTTATAGTTTGACTTCACTGACACTATGCTTCATAATTATGCAACGGCAGAAATGATTGTTGTGGGTCCACCACAAAAAATGTCTCCTTTTTCTTTTGTAAAGGTTGGTAGAGTGTAGACTATGCTTAAGGAGACCAGAGAGGAATCAGTGAAGCACCTTTCCTTAGCATTTAGATGATTTGTACAGCTCTTATCTTAGCTCTTGCATTTGATACTCCTGGCTGGGTCATTTCCCACTCTACTTTTGTTACCTTTAGAGCTGCTACTTATTCATTTCAAATGTATTTTCTTGGGTATTCATTATTCAAAACGGTCAGAAAACACCATCACCATTTCCCAGAATCCAACCTGATGTCTAAAGGTTTCCTGTTTTATAAGACCATCTGTTCAGACCACAACAATAATCAGTTTACAATCACATAAGACAAAGTAAACAAGAAAATCCTCACATTTGAGAAGCAGAAAAGGGGCTGCTTGGCACAAACTCAGCTTAAGTTGCTCGAGGAAATACTTGGTTCCTTATTTACAACAAAGAGAAAGCTACATAATACATGACATGGCCACAGGAGCATCATCCTTGTGTAATTATTAATCTTACAACATTGTGAATTATGAATATTTGTGATGCACCGAAACGTGATTGGCACTTGGGATGAGGTGAAAAGTTCCACAACGAAAAACTTTTCTGTGATAACAAGCTTGATGATTATCTAGTCCTTGACTGGATTCCTCCGTTTGTTTATCTTCAGAAATGAATTGTCTTTCACTGACTTGTTGATTGTATAACTTGCGGTGTCAACACAGGGTTTGAATGATTATTCTGCTGCCTTCTGAGCTGCACAGAATATTTCGTCTCTACCATGGAAAGTGTTTGTGGTCATGTGTATCTCAATAGGCAGAGCGTGACTCTGAGTAACCTGACAGCGCCACAGATTTGCATTAAAGTCTTTCTGATGTCGGTTTGAAGAATGTCGAATGGCTTTCATGCAAATGTTGAAGCTCCCCCACATGACTGTCTGTTTTGTGGTTTAGGGCACTTCTTAAAAATATTTTTGCTGCAATGCAGTTCAAACCATAGAGCTAGCTCGCTCTTTTTAACATCAGCCGATTGCTGGCGTTGCACGAAATTTCAAATCAGCGGCTGGTGACACTCTCTGTCATGTTTGCAATGAGGAAGGGAGAAAGGGGAGAAGGGAGAGATGAGAGGAGGCAGAAGCGGTATCTAACACCTGCAAATGGGAACTGTCACAGCTTGATAACAAACCTAGAGGAGGTTGAGCAGAATAAACACTACGCTCTCTAATGTTGCTGCTTAATGAGGTTTTCAACGATACAATTCAGTGAGATGGAAAGTAGGGACTGGCACTTGTGAGGGTGATTCACAAGGCGAGCGAGTCATGTGACCCCATGCAGCATCTAAGTCTTAGTGGCCACACATTTCACTCCTCTCGGTGACGGGGCTCCTATAGAAAATCATAAAAGGAGTCACCGCTACGGCTGGGCGCACGGCCCCGTCTTTGATTTAGTGTTCGGAGACGGCCGGAGACACTGACGAAGCCTTGCATGACTGGAGGCAAATGAAACAGGGAACTGACCACCTAATCTCCTCAAGGGTGTCTGTGGAGGGTCGGGGGGTCAGGTGGGACTGGCAGAGGTGGTAACGTTGGGGCAGTATCTTTCACTTATGACGACACACAGCTACTCCTGCACAAACAGAGATAAGAGGAGGACATAAACAGTGTTTTTACTGTTGCAGCTGAACATGCAGGAGGCTGCAGAGCTACACCACATGTATTGATTGCTGATGCACTATAGAATATGATACATTTAGCAGACGGACACTCGTTATCCAAAGATCAATACTCTACAGCTATAGAGAGCTATATGTGATAGAAGATGGATAAATGGATCCTTTGTAATATATTGTATTTGAATACCACTGCCAGATATTACGTTCTTTAAGAAAGGACTGTTTTTGGCATTGATACTCTAAACACATTCTCAGACATGTGGTTTAAAAGTATTTCCTGAATTCAAATAGTCCTGTATTAGAGATATCTTACAAGCCTTCAAACTGTATTATACAACATTTTGAAAATAAGATACATTTGATTTGGTAGAGTGAAAAGATCACATCATTATTATTTGTTCTTATTTTTCCATGAAATGGGAATTATGAAGCTAAAATGTAATTTGTTCCCAGTATAGTGAAACATATCACAGTTGCAATATTAGTCAAAAATAATCCTATTTAGATATGTTCTCCAAATCGTTAAGCCCATTAACTTGTGAAGCAAAACCAGTAACACACCTGATCTGGTCTAATACAGTGTCTTTTAATTTAATTACATTTTTGAAAATCTGGTCATCTAGACATAACAGGCCTAGGACTCTCTTGCTGAAGCTGAAATGTCAGCATTCCTTGTATTTGAGGTGTTTTCTGAGAATAAAAGGATGTCGTTGAGTGCATGGTTTAATAGTTTTGAGTGCTTCTCAAGGACACTTTAGGTAGCATTCGTCCTCTGGGGATCTAACCTGTGATCTTTTAATTACAGGGACGTCTTTATGAGCGCGAGGCTACCCCTCCATGCACCTTTAACTCTTTCTGCCGTTCATGGCTCAAAAGTCGGCAATCCATTTAGGTGTGTTCATTACAAACGAAATGGTCCCTGCACATCGGGCGGAGGAGAGCGGAGTGGACCTGATACGCTGTCACTTCGCTGGCTTGAGATGAGAGAGACTTACTCTCCATGGTTCATGGAGTGGTCCTACTTCATTGCATTGTATGCAGCAATTACATTTGAGCCACACAATGCCAAAAGAGCAAAAGGATGGTTTTCCAACACTCTGACAGAGAAAGTGCTGTGAAATTGCTGTTCAGTCAATGCTTTCATCCAATGTGGTGCTTAAGCATTGGTGTTAGAAAACCCAGAAGTCCACATTCACTTTAGACATGTTTGGAGGATTTATTCAAAGTCTGGCTTTCTTTTCCCTCTTTTACTTTGGATCAGTTGGACAGGTGAGAACAATTCTGACAGTGCGGGTAACTAGCTCTGACAATGTAATAGAAAGGGAAACAATGCCAGAGGGTATTAGAGGGTACATGTTGATATCCTACTGCAGAGACCCTTGAGGGCAGTCTGTAGGGATGCTCAATTTCAACAATTTTTTCACGTGTTCTAAACTCATGATTTACTTCGGATTCGCCTCATGCTTCTTTAAAAACTGAATTTGTTTTGACTGCACAACAGCATCACAGCTACTCTGTAACTGCTGGTTGCAGCATTTAATCAAAGCTACAGAGTGCTGTAAAAATGCTGACAGTGAGCTAAGTATTCACACCCAAGATACTGTGTTTTTATGCCTGCAGCATTACATCAAATTGAAATATTTCAGATGTCTGGTGCATGATGTTATACACATTCTCCTGGAATTCAGCTTGACATATTGGTTCCCTTGAAACATATGGATGTCTTTGAGAGTTTAGGATATATCTGGCAGATTTTATTGATGTAAACAGAGGGTCCCTTGTGGTTAGTTTAAGTCGCAGGAACAGGATTGATAATAACTCCTCCTTTGCTGGAAGAAACACCTGTCAATCAAGCCCTCTGAACATACTGCATTTCTCTGCTAGACCTGGTCATTTCTTTAATTTAAAAAAAGTTACGTTTGATATGATAGCTGAGAGGTTACGGTTTAGGGACTCAAACCCTTGGTGTAACTCACACACAAAAAAAGGATATATGCGGCCAATTTGGTCAACATGCCTCATGTTTAAAAAATCCACCTACAAGCATGTCTAAAGCCCACCACACATTGTATCTAAAACTTCTCTGTTAATCCATCGGAAAACCAAGTTGTCCTTATGGGCGGGAACATTTTTAAATGTCGCTGTACTCATTAAGGTGCATGTATTCATATTTTATAAATCTGTTTTTTAAAATGTTTTATAATTGTACGTGTGATATACTGTACACTAAGTAATGTTTTCAGGGTTTGTTGACTGTTATGTGTGCACCTGCTCAGGGAATGCAGGTGGAAATGAGCTAGAAAACTCAAATAAAGGCACATCTTATTTACATTCTCTTTTTGAGATTACTGTGCATAATAATAATAATAATAGATTTAATTTGTTAGCGCTTTTACAGATGCTCAAAGACGCTTTACAGATATAGTGAAGAGAAAAGAAAAGAAAGGAACAACAAATAAATATATAGTTAAAGTTAAAGTCAAATAATACAAAAACAATCACACATTAAAAGCCAGATTGAAGAGGTGAGTTTTTGTGAGTGTTTTGAAGGTGGTGAGGTCAGTGCAGTCTCTGATGGGTTGTGGGAGTGAGTTCCAGAGGGAGGGGGCAGCGACGGAGAAGGCTCTGTCCCCCCAGGTCCGGTGATTGATGCGGGTGGGGATGGATAGGAGGTTGGCTTCTGATGAGCGGAGGCAGCGGGAAGGGGTGTGGTGGTGCAGCAGGTCTGTGAGGTAGGGAGTATGGTCCTCATTCATAAAGACATATTATATATCTGTTTTTCTGTGAGGCTAAACCACTTAAACATGATAATGAAGGGGAAAGATTGGGATAATGATTGAAAAGGAATGTTGATCGCAGGTGTGTGATGGACATACATTACTTTCTCCTACATCATTTAAAGGTCTAACTGCTTCTTGCATATGTACTGAACGTTGGCATTGGACATAAATCATGACCTGCTGAAACGTCCAATATTAATGTAATTCTGGGTATAATGGGCCTTTAGAGGAACTGCATCTTAATGCATTTTCCTACAGACTTGAAGCTGTTTATTATTGAAAGCGTAATGCAGCTTTAATGCCATTGACCTACGCAGCAGCACACTTAATGAAAATAAACCCATTTTAATTTTGCCACGCAATTTATGACACATTATCACAAGGTTTGAGTTTTGCAAGCGTGTCTGTGGACGTAATTCAGTGCGATTATGGTCAAAAGTTAATTATAAAAACAAATAGAGGGATCAGTGTGGCGACACTGATAACGAGGCTCTCCTCCTCATCGCCGTAATGAATGGAACAATCAGCTCAGTGAGCGGCTGTCCAATGAGCGTCAGCACTAACACATTCCTCATCCACACTTCTTCTGCTCCGATGGGCTCATTAGTGTGCTGCTGGAAGACGCACTCCACTGCTAAACAACATATTTATTATTTAGCATCATGTTTTTCTTTTCTTATTTTGCCTACTTTGTGTGCACTGCATTCTCCTGCATCGTTCACACTCATGATCAAACTGAACTGAACTATGGCCTACTCTACTTAATGTGGCACTCTCACGCTCACAGGCTTCATTCTATTGTGAATGTACATGGAGATAATTCACATTGGGTGTTTATGTTTTAGATGACTTCTCGATATGCTGTTGTTTGATGTTGTTAGAACAACTTTAAGATTTCAAGAGATTTCCATTGCCTTTCAGTCAGTTTTCCAGCGTGATCTTTCCTTTAATTACATTGTGATCACACTTAAATGCCAACAAACCCCAGAGAGCCTCTTGGCTATAGCTAGGGGGGAAATAATCTTCTTCTTTAATGTGAAGTTCATGACCTTTAAATGGTTTAAGTACCATGATAATGTAACCCTTCACAGCATAAGATATCACTCTAACAAAGGTACATGGTTGATGGGTTTTTTCTGACGTGCACTTCACTTGGCTGGCTATAGAAATACCGTACCCGTGTCTGCGTCACATTTTGTTCAGCATCATTAGTGTTGCTTGAGAACAGAACATATGCTCAATACTACTGCTAACCTTTACATTAGCGGTGTGCAAAATGACATGCACACCCCTTCTATAGACACACTGAATGGCTGCACTTACACATCTGTTTAAGTACTAACCAAGAAGTAAGAGGGGAAGTGATGTTCAGTTCTCTGTCATTTCAGAGTCATTTATTCCCCCGTGCTTTCAGAAAAGTACAGTACATGTGACATTTGATCAAGAAAAGGACATTTCATAATGCATTTATGGGATAAACACTGCAGGTAAAACAAGTGTCATTCAGCTTTAATCATCTGATCAAAATCTGTTGAACATCTCCAATAATAAGTATACACAATATATAGGTATTTGAAGTCCTCATATTTCGAATGTGAATGCAAATCCATTGCACTGAATTTAATTTGCATTTATTTATGAGTCTTTACAAACATATTTTATATTTATTCAGAGCAGATTTTCAACAAAACATGTTCACATTTAAATATAACCAATATATATTTATAGACAATAAACATCTTAACATGTTTTAAGAAGCAGTATTCGTTGCTATATATATTTTAATGTAATTGTATTAGCTGCAGCTCCTGTCACTATTTTTCTTTTAGATTTGAGTCACTGAGGGTGTTACGTGCCGTAGTGTTTGTGTGTGTGTGTGTGTTTTTCTCTCTCTCCCTCTGATTCCCCCAGGTGCAGCCTGATTATCCTCAGGTGCAGCCTCTCCCCAGGTGCTCCCAATCTCCAATCAGGGCCTCCATATAGGACATGAGGAGGGTTGCAGTCGCTCTCTCCTTCTCCCCTGGCTGGATGTGTGCAGCGTGGTGTCCATGGCTCCAGTATATATTTTTGTATCTAGATTTGTTTTTGCAAGTTGGCTGGTGAGCCCTTTTTCTTTTTGTTAAATAAAAGACCTGCTTATGGCTTCAGAGACCAGTTTCCTCTCCTTTTTCTCTCGGCCGGTTATTTTTTTCGTGTTGTTACTTCCCTTTGTGCCCCTGGATCTAAAAGGGAACGTAACAGAGGGCTTAAGTGCTGATAGGTTGTCTTAATACAATAGAAATACATAATGTGTGAGTGCGGAACATATCTTGTCTACTTCTAGTTATCCTCACCTCATCACAACCCTTTTTGTTCATTCCTTTTTTAGTATTTGACTCAAATGCTTTGCAGCCTGACCTCAGCAGACACCTGCTGTATTTCATGCTGATGCTCTGCCAGGCCTGTACGGCAGCCATCTTCACTCTCTCTCTCGTTCCTGGGGTTTTTGCCTTCACTCTTCAGAAAGCGAGGTTTGGATTATGGCCAGAGAGCCGTCTTTGCCAAGGCCCAGACCCGTCGCCAGAAACTAGAAGGACATCTGAATATGTTATAATTGTTCTCTTAAGAGTTTGTAATGAACAGCTGCACCTGTTGCTTACCAATTTAAACCGTGTATAACGTATACAGACTGTTCCTAAAAAACATCTGAACTGACTTTAGGAATAGAATACCCCTGTTGCATGTCTCAATACTGACATTAAATGTATTTTCGCTGATGAGGAGAAATATATTCCGACTTTTTCAGTTAAGCCTATCAGATAATACACTTTAATGCTGGTTGTTCTGTATTTTCTTCATGTTTGCCCCTAGCTTTTTGTCCGGCTCTAATTTCCTAAACTTGGCACTGTCCACCCCTCTTAATATTCTGTATCATTGAAACTGATCTTATTTCCTCGGTTAACTAAAATGAGTCTAAAAAAGGATTATTTGGTGTTATGGATGAAAATCTGAACTGACTTTAGGAATAGAATATTATTTCACTTCATCTTATCTTATCTTAGTAAATCCAAAACACACAATCCAACATTTCTAATCATTATCTGTTACCTAGCAAACTAATCTTGTCATCTTGCGGAGGTAAAATACTTTCAAGAGTTTTTTGAAACATACTTAAACATACATTTAATCATTAAAACAATGGAGGAAAAATAGCACCTGGCACTTATTTTGAAGACAGAGGGGTTCAAAGTGTTTGAAGCATTGCTAACACTGCTAACTACAGTAGCCTGCAGCTAACAGATCAAACTGCAACACATCATCAGGGTCTTCCATAAGCCTCTCAGTGAAAAGGTCCCACCTGCTGACATGTGATTGGTTGTGTAAAAGAAAAAAAAGCATAGCCATGTGTTGGAAAGTGAAAGTTAGGACAGCTCGACGGTTATTCTTAAATTAGAAAAAATCCTTAAAGATTTTGGGAAGCTGAAAGCCTGCGTGATAAACGTTTTAAAAGAACAATGACATTGATTTAAGAACTTTGAACCTGTAACGACTTTATTTCTTACAATGGTTACTAAACGGTTAGGATCTGCATGTTAAGGTGATTCTGTAATATGGTAACTGCTTTATTGCACTTTACCCAATGTACCATGGTCTTAATGCTGCATTGCATTTCCCCCCCACACGTGCTAGAACAGAAGCCTTAGTTTTCTGTTGTAATTTTTCAATGTGTAAATATTTTCTTAGAGTTTTAGTAGGCCGTTAAAACCTTCCGTTAATGAATATTTTGCGAGCCATTTTCATCCGGCACTTCACAATGCACTCAACTGCAGTAATCCCTAAAACTTGTTAGGAATAATTCTGCACTCTCACACTTTTTAAAGAGCATGGAGACAAGGCGGCGTTTCCTCTCATACAACATGTAGTATTTATAATGGAAGACAGCAGGACACACCAAAACTCTGCAGAGGTCAGCAGTAAGTTAGATTGATAATTAAAGGTTTTTATTATGTTTTTAGTTAGTGATATTGCAAAGTGTACTACTAACCAGCATGGCCCCTAGTAGACCCCCCCCCTAACACACACAACAACACACACAAAAACACAGACTATAACACCCCTTGCTGTTAAATACCAACCAACTATGTGCATTATGTATATATATATTTGCTGTTAATAACTGCAATAAATCCTAAGAACTGTTACAGGATGTGTATTTTGTAAATTGTGCAACTTTTTATTTTATTATAACTTTTTTTTTACTTTAATACTTTTTTATGCATGTAGATAGTAACATTAAACATTAAAGGTCACCTATTATGCAAAATCCACTTTTTCATGTCTCTTCTACATCAACATGTGTCCCCTCTGTGTAAAGACATTCTGAAAGTTTCAGGAAAAAAGATTCTCTCACTTTGTGTCCTGATCCATTTATATAAAAACCTGTCTGAAAATGAGCTGATCGGATTTTGGCAACGTTATGATGTCATAGCGATTTTTTGGCTTGTGTAACCATTAGCCGACCCCCCCCCCACCCCCTTATCACCTGAATCTCCTCCTAGAGCACCATTGTGTTCTCTTTAACCAAATCTCTCTCAAAGGGGCGTGGGGAGTGGCTCCTTATTTTCATCTAAAGTAACAGACAGAGAATCAGCACTTTTGAAACAGGGCTGAAACAGAGGGGATTATGGGATCTGTTTGGAGCCAAACCCTTCAGAGACATGTTTTGTATATATCTGAGACCTATAATATATTGATGAAAAACAATATAATAGGGGACCTCTAAGCTTTCTTTGGCTCTTTTTATGCTGTAACAACAAGTTCCCCTCTGTGGGACTAATAAAGGTATTCTGATTCTGATTCTGAATAAGAACTTTGAGGAGCGTTTTCAGAAACAGAGAATCGTGACCAGAGAGTGGATGTTTAGAAAGTCTTGCAGCAGCAGGGAACGTGGATATGGGGAGGGAAATGCACGTCTGATTTAACACTAACGTGGACATGCCTCGACCCCACAGTTCTCCTCTGCAGCTGCTCAGCGCCCACCAGTGACTGGTTATACTGGGATGCTCCCAGCTGTGCATGTGATTGTGTGCATGTGAAGCAGAGAGCTCAATCAACTCTCCCTGGATAAATGCTCGGAGAGAGATTAGTGCCCACAGAGATTTATTTAGAGTGCCTATATTTGAATTTGTCAAACTCATATTAAAGGTGGTGTAGGTAATTTTGGAGAAACCAGCTCGAGTGCGCTAGAATTTGAAAATACACAACCGGAGAAAATCTGCCACTTCCTTACAGAGCCCCTCCTCCAACACACACAAACGCGCACATGATCAATGAGGGCACGAGATAAGTTTGTGCACGAGATGCACAAAGTCTGACAAGTCTGACAGGCAGGTAGGCCATCCAGTTATTTTAGCCGGGCCGGCTCAAATGATTGGTCGCGCTTTTTACAGTACTACGGCTTCCACAGATGACATTTTTTTTTGTATGGATTTTTTGTCAAAGCACTTAAGATATTCATTGCTATCGGGATGTTTAAACTATTTATTTTAAAAATCATGTCGAATAGATAAATGCAGAAATTTAGATTGAAGAAAAAATCTAATGATTTTGTCTTAAATCAATATTTATTCTGGGATTTGATTAATATTTGTTGTCTGTACTTGCATTGTAATATCTGAAAAATAAATGGAAGAATTTTTTTTTTTATATTTATATTTATATTTTTTATTTTTCAAAATACCAAACAGATCTTGCATTTTAGCCATTCCTCATTTCGCTCAATGTAACACTGTCTCTGCATGGGCTGATTCTGTGAGAACAGCACCATCTACAGGCCTGGCATATGTACTACAGCGTCTCCAGCGCTTTCCAACGGCAATGTCCGTGGCTGTCTCCTCCTGATTGGTGGAGTTGGCCCAATAGCCGTAGCGCCACTTCTGTGACGTCATAGAAGTGTTCAAATCTGGATCAGTCTGTATCAGATCCGTTGCAGCTCCTTTTTAAGAGATTTGGGTATGGAGGAAAATAGAGAGGGTTGTGTTTTCTGACACTTGGTGAGTTCCCTGGAACACCGGGAACACATATTAATGTATAAAAGATGTACAAAAGTGCATTTTGCATGATAGGTCCCCTTTAAATATAAAGGGGCAATTTTGTACTTTTAACCCTGCTGTATGTATCTGACAGATCAAGTTACTACACTAGATGGTTTTCAAATCAAGAATCTGTTTTTCAACCATTTTGACTCAAAATCTTACAATAAAGTGTCTGATTGGAACCCCTTGGCATGTTTCAGATGTCACAATATTTATTTTGAAAAATGACAAAGCATGTTAATGGCACAAATATGATACAATAATACACAATTGCTCAAAAAAGCAGACTTACTGTAACAACATACTGAAACTGCATTTGGTTTAAAACAATACACAAAACAACACAAAGTTATGACGGCTTTCCAATACACAAGCCACATAATAGCTATTCACTACTTATTGAAATGGAGGCAAGATACATGCACAATAAAGTTAATAACTATACTGATATCTACCACATTCTTAAATGGTGCTTCACTTCTTGCTCTTCTGGTGAAAAAATAAAGTTGCTTGTGTAGGAAAAACTCCTCTGTTGCTTAGCGCCTGAACTCACTTCGGACTCTACTTTTTGGCTGCCGTGTCTTCGTGGGCAGAGAGCAAACACGGAAAGCAATAATTGCATTTGGACGAAACATCAGAGCTTTCTATTGCACCACATCTGCCTCTTTCAGCACTTTAGTCTTCTCTTGGGATATACAGTACTCCTTTGCATGGCTTAATAAAAATGAGGTCTGGTTTATTCAAACAAGTTGATTTAGAGCCAACTGCTTTTCTTACTTTTGATGTTGGCCATTAGTAATTATTGATATCGGGAGCAGGAGAAGAAATCTCCACGTCCCCTGGCAATGTGTTTACTGCTCCTGATGGTTTTAGAGGTGTTGATGCTAAAACGTTAAAATGTTAATGTTTGAGGTAAATAGTATACTTTGGTGGAACTGTTAGTTTAGCTTGTTCAAATAAAGATTTGTACTTTTTCAGCCTGGTATTATAAAATCAGAACAAGCTCATATATAGGGGGTTAATACTGTATACTTACCCGAGAGGAACAAGTTAACAGAGTGAGATATCTTTGTAGTGTATATATATTTTATTTTTTTATTCCAAACTAATAAACTTTAGTTGTTGTATCTTTTTTAAAGTTATACTTTCTTCTCGAGCACTGTCATAAGAAATCAATCTATTGGTTTGTGAGTGAAAAACCCAAGTCCTCGAACAGATTGTCCAAAATTAATATATACATTTTAATTTCTTATGACAGTGCTCGAGAAGATATTATAACTTTGAAAGAGATACTAGACAGAAGGTGTGTGTGTGTGTGTGTGTGTGTATGTGTGTGTGTGTGTGTGTGTGTGTGTGTGTGTGTGTGTGTGTGTGTGTGTGTGTGTGTGTGTGTGTGTGTGTGTGTGTGTGTGTGTGTGTGTGTGTGTGTGTGTGTGTGTGTGTGTGTGTGTGTGTGTGTGTGTGTGTGTGTGTGTGTGTGTGTGTGTGTGTGAACTGACTCAGCTGGAGAGGGCAGACAATGACAATGATGATATTCAGTAATACTCATGGCAACAGAGGCCTTAATTTAGACATGCTGAAGTCACAGAGTACACGGCTATTCAGTTTCACACATTGGCAGTCCGCACTTAACGTTTGTTAAGTTTGCATGAGAATCTCATTTACTTTGACGTAAGACATTACCAATATTATTTTTTTATTAAAAAAACTTCAACAAACAAATCATATTTCAAACAAAAACAAATATGTCGGAAAGGTCTTTGTTGATTGCTCTTTAAGCGGTGGCAAAAAGCACACTTCGTCAAATACTGTATGACCTATAACTTCCTTAAAGACAAATTCAATTTGATGCGTGTCATGAGAATAATAAGGCTCTCTCTTTTTTTTTTTTGCACCTCCATAATGAATGGAATAATTAGGTCTGTGAGGCTACTGTCGAACGAATGTCAGCATTAAACCATTTCTCATCTCGACTTCCTCTCCCCAGATGGCCTCATTGATTTATCCATTTCCACGCATCTTTGCTGTGCATCTGAAATATGCCACTGACAACACATCATGAAAAAAAGCCACGCATTGCCAAGGGCATATGGGTCTTTTAGTTTTTTATTCTTTCTATCCACATCCGTCTCATCACCTGCCCACTGTGATGGCCATGTTTTATTGTAATTACACCCAAGCCCTGTCTTAAAAAAGCCTGAATACGGCATAGCCTCATTTGGCAGCCTGTCTTCAACTCTTTTTTTTTTTTTTATCTGCCAGTGTCTGGTTACAGCTCGCTCCTGCAATAAGAGCAGGAGCTGATGCTGCAGTACATTGGTACCACTGCAGGGAAGGCTTCTCATATTTATCTCCTTCTTCAAACGCTTTTCATTGTTATGAGAAAGGCGGGATGACAAGCTTCGTGGTGAAATACGCTGCCTGTTGTGATCTCTAATCATTGTTTTAGCCAGCGGTCTCGAGCTTACACAAAAACCATATGCAAGGATGGACACTTTTTAAAAGTGGACTACATGTTGAAATGCAATGACATGTAAAAGACTTTTGCAGGTATAAGTGCACAGCAAAGTGTGCTGGAGCTGTGCAGGTGGTGCTAAACCTCTCCCTGCTTTCAAGCCAAACTCAGTCACATTGTGCCGAGCAAGGCCGTTACTCTCAATGGCGAGTGCAGCTGCTCCTTCCTGGGAACACACATTTCTCTGAATTTCTGACCGGCTTAGCAGTGGCAGGTAAACGGAAATAAACTCCGACCAGCGCCTGCACCAGTTTAGGAAAAAGTGAGTCCTTTCAATGGTCTCACCAAAATAAACAACTCCATCCTTTTTATTCTGTTTTACAGTACATACAATACATTCAATTTGTGACTCAATTTCAGTATAGTGACGCTTTAAAAATCCTCTAAACTACACTGGAGGTAGAGGAAGAGAATCATTTAAAGCAGGGGTGTCAAACTCAAGGCCCGGGGGCCAGATCCGGCCCGTGACTTCATTTTATGCTGCCCCACAAGAGCTTGCAAAGAGTATAATATGTTTATAATACGGTTACATACCGATTTACAGAAGCACCCATAAACTACATGTCC
The DNA here is from genome assembly GCF_949606895.1 of Notothenia rossii. Classification (NCBI taxonomy): domain Eukaryota; kingdom Metazoa; phylum Chordata; class Actinopteri; order Perciformes; family Nototheniidae; genus Notothenia; species Notothenia rossii. Next base: position 77,696,244 of record NC_136905.1, on the reverse strand, counting down.
CACAATGCATCTCAAATATGCCTTTTGTTCTCAGAATTTGACCTTTTTCTTTATTACCTTTTCTCAAAATGTTACTTTTTTTTTTTTCAAATGTCACTTATTGTTTTTGATTTTGACTTTTTCTCCAGAATTTGGCTTTTCTTTTTAAATCATTTTGTGACATTCTCACTGAAGAGACTTACAATTATTTGCCCTAGACTTCTGCTTTCAGAAGTAGTTAATTATGAAGTGATTATCCTATCCGATAATAATCCAATGCAGAGACAATAATGTAATATAATACATTATTTTATATATATTCAATATTTATATATGTATTTTTATATAGTCTTAAAGTTACAACCGGCCCTTTAAGTGCAACCATAATGCGAATGTGGCCCGCGATGAAATTGAGTTTGACACTCCTGATTTAAAGTGTTTGTCTCAAGTAGTAACATTTGAAAAAAAACCTTATTCTGAATGATCAGCCTTAAAGCCTACTCTTCAAACAAAGGTTATGGTGATAATGGAAAAGTATAAAACCATGTAGTTTATTTTATTTTTAGTCGTACTTAAAGGTGGGGTAGGTAAGTTTGATAAACCGGCACATTAAAATGGTGGAATGAGCTCCCCATTGACATCAGAAAGCTTACACATCTTCCGGCGCAGACTGAAAACTCATCTCTTTCGACTCCACTTCGAGCAATAAAATGAAAAAACAAAATAAAATAAAAAGCACTTATATACTAACAAAGGACTGGCTTATCTAAAGCCAGTTGAGTAGCACTTAAAATGTTCTGGCTCTATGAAACCTGATGTACTTATATGATTCTGTTTTCTTCAAGTTTGTATCTTCTTGGTCGAATGCACTTATTGTAAGTTGCTTTGGATAAAAGCGTCGGCTAAATGCAATGTAATGTAATATCCTCATGCCAATTTCCGCAATCTATGTTAAAGGTGGGGTAGGTAAGTTTGAGAAACCGGCCCGAGAAACACTTTTTGTTATATTCCATGGAATGCTCTTAACATCCCGATAGCAATGAATATCTGAAGTGCTTTGACAAAAAATCCATAAAGAAATATCATCTGTGGAAGCCGTAGTACTGTAAAAAGCACAACCAATCATCTGAGCCGGCCCGGCTAAAGTAACTGGATGGCCTACCTGCCTGTCAGCCTTCCATCTCGTGCACAAACTTATCTCGTGCCCTCATTGGTCATGTGCGCGTTCGTGTGTGTTGGAGGAGGGGCTCTATAAGGAAGTGGCAGATTTTAAAGTTGTTGTTTTTTTAAAACATATCTTTAAAAGCTTTTGGTGCTCCCAAATTATAACTAAGTACATGAATGATATAAAAGCTGTTCTCTAATTTCCCTCTCTGCATATGGTTACCATGGAGAAAAAGTTCTGCAGCAGCAGCGATCATTCCTCTAAAGCCAGGTTTTTACACGGTCATATTACCAAATGGAGTTATAGTGTTGCAGTCATTTCTCTCGAACAGCAGGTAATGGTCAAACCGTATTACCGCATAAAAAAACAAATGTCTTAGAAATGGCAATAAGTCATTTATGGTGCCGTCAATCATTGGAAAGCTGACACATTTAAATATGTGGATCCTTTAACAAATCCTCATTTAAATACGGTTCAAGTTTGCATTACTCAAGCAGCTAATCAATAGTCTATGTGAGTCATGTATGCTGTTTTGTTCATGGTGATGGCTCATGATGCTATTATATAGACTTATCAATTTAAGATGTGGTTGGTGAATTGATAAGAAATGATTTTTGAGATCCTTTGACCACTTAGAGGTCAATATGATGTACTGGACTTTGGATCCAGGAAGACTATCTGGTGCCATTGGATTCCATTAAATATATTATAACAAGATGCAAACTTTTAAAATTGTAGTGCAGCGAATATTTACAGTCAGGCAACCTTTTCAGTACACATTTCATTGTTTTGCATCAAATTCTATCAGCTGAGACTCGGGCATCTAATGAGACATGCTGAGTTCCTCTCTGCTCAGATCCCACATCCCTGCTTACAGGCTATGCTTCCCAGGCTTTAAGGGTTGTAATACATGGAGAAGGTTTTGTAGCAGTGTGGCTCGGTAATATTTCCCACAGCAGGAACAGAATTTACAAATGGGACAAAATCAGTATGACGGCCAAGAAAGTGCCATCAGTCCGGGCTTTCAGTGCCGCTCCACAGGCTTTTATTTCTGCTATAATTCTGCCGAAGGGGAGCAAGTTTTTAAAGCGTTATGAACTGAACAGAAGACCACATTGAGCTAATGAAAAGATTACTTAGCTATATTCCATCACCACCAACATGAAATGCTAATCACCTATTGATTTTGAGTAACAATTAGAGGAGTTGTAAAGCTGGTGTTATTCGTTAAGGGGTTCTGGTGTAGCTTTGGACCGTGCACACATAGTGCCTCAGGCTATTTAGACAATGGACTTCAACAACTGGCCAGCTGTGCCTGGTTGTGTTTTACATACGTTTCAGATACAAATGGATATTGTTGAGAGAGAAAAAGGTGATTTCAACATTACAGTAAGACCATTGTACTTAACTGTCCTTGAGTATTTTCACTGCTACTTAATTCTTTCACCCTAGTAAGGGGATGTTGGACTTTTGTCTCCACTACATTTGTTGTACAGCTTTGACAATTTAAATTATTATTACAAAATATAAATCCAAAAGATAAATCATGATTATTTATTTTAGGTTACCCAGCAGTATATAAGATAATTAAAACAAACAGATCTTTACCAAGTACAACATAGAAATGACGAACACAACAATGCATAGATCATTATAATACAATATTCATTCATAATAAATATATATGATTCTAAAATTGGCCATTCTGCATAATGAGTATATTTATTTGTGGTACTTTAATTTTGATGCTTATACTTTTGTTGTTTTGATTTTGAATGCAGGAATTGTACTTGTAACAGAATATTCCTACTGTAGTATTGCTACTTTTGCTTAAGCATATGATTTGAATACTTCTTCTACCACTTATGCCTGCACATCTCCATTCCCTCTCTTTCACACGGAATAACATGACCTAAACATGCTGATTTCAGGATATTAGTTTTATTCAGTAGTGGATTCTCCATGTATCTTCTTGTCAGTATTATACTAATGTAGTTTAAACGCATGCATCTTCATGGCTTCTGACCTCGACACTGCTTTTATTGAGATAACCACCTCAGCTGAAGTGGTCTGCAGTGCATTAAATGTTAACCTTAATGGCCAAGCATGATACGTATGAAAGGGATATTACTGTATACCGCTGTCCTGCCGGTACACTGTGCTGTAAACTAGGTCATGAGTCATATAATGTTACCTATAATTCCAAGAACGTTGCATTAATGAAAAGCATCCGCATTGATGAAATGGCCACGATGAGACACACAGGGGTGAAAGAGACAGGTTGAAGATATGCGAAGCAGAGAGCTGAGTGATGTACTGCAGCTGGCCTTCTGACATTACCATGTAACTGTACCTCCATTTCCCAGAAGGTCTTTATGTGCCGCAGCCTTGAGAGCTGTTCTAACGTTTGATTCAGTTCCATTGCCAGTCAATATTGTCTCTTTCTCTCTCCATCTTTTCCTCACTGACTCCCCGTCTGATTTCTCTTGAAGTGTGTCTCAGAGAGACTGCATCAGCAGGCAGACACAGAAAAAAAACAACAGCTCAGGCATTCATTTGAATTCATTAACAGCTCTTAATCAGCCCGTGGTAAGAATGTTCTACCGCTTCATGACCAACTAAGCAGGAGCCTGTCCCACATTCTCTCCTGCATTATGCTGTCACATCGTCAACATGTTAAGGGCAATGCTTTTGTATGCATTGAGAGGGAAGCAGAGTGGGAGCGGAGGCGGACAAACAGGAAAAAAGCTCTGGAGGGATTCGATCCAAAACATGCAGTGGGACGTTTGATTCAAAGGAAAGGGTTCAGGAATCAATATTTAATCTTTTCTGGCACTATCATTCAAGGGTGTTTGGAGAGGGGTAGCTAGGTTGTGCTTTCATAACCTTATAGCTAAAAAAAAATGTGGAGACCTGAATAAAGATTTGTCTGCCTTCCCACTGCAACGGAAGGCAGTTTGCCCTTGAGCAAGGCAGTTAACCACCAGCTGCTGCTGCTGTGGAGCTGCTCTGTGGAGGCGCTGCTGGATCACCGCCAGGGTACACATCCAAACCTCAGACTTATACTCCCCCTCTGGTATCACTGAGAAAAGAAGATTCTCTCTGTTCTTCTTGTTAAATCTGCACTTGGACAAGAGTGCTCTGAATATCTTTGCTTTAACACAACATGAAATATAAAGATATCCGGCTCATTCTTTCTGACAGACACAAATTAAACTTTTATTTGGTATGATAACTACTATTGACACCAAGTGTTTTGAATTTAGGAGAGGTTTACTAGCTGTCAGTTAAACATTGCATCTATGCTTTGGTTGATTTTAGGCAGAAAAAGTAAGGCAGCTTGCGTGAAGGGATATATTATAGTTTGCGCTTCGTCGTCATAGCTACAATAATAACCAGGGTTATGGTTAAGGAAAACTTGGGTTCATGCTGGTAAAAAAACATAATTGTTTGTTGGTCTTAAACGTGTTTCCAGTGGAGATTAACCCAATTATCATTCATGTTTCTCACATGACATCTCTCAAAATGCAAAAACAAGTTCATTATGTGAACATAAGTATATTGCATATTTGATCAATCCTATAAACGGACTGATTAAACGTGCAGATTAAGGTATTGTGTAAACATTGTCGACTCAGTAATGCAATTCAACTGTGGTAAACATTTAGTTCACCAATCCATTGAATCTACTGTAACCTCGTCACTATGCAAACTTTGTGGCTCATGATAACTTCACCAAACTTCTTCCTTTGCTCCTGACATAAGAAACGAGTTATGATTTGAACGTTGTTATTTTAAGCATTTTACTTAACAACTGTTGCTGTCCTTCTTAGGTGACAACAGACTGGCATGCAGAGATCATTTCAATATGTGAAAAACTTTTCAAATCTTTTATTATCTACTCAAATCGTTAAGTTTTAGCAAAGTGAAACACACTTAAAATGCATGTTTCACTGTATTTAGATATTGTGCAAACTATGGATAGAACATCTAATTATGATACTGTTAGTGTCTCGCCATCAGAGTAATTACATGTGGGCTTCAGGCTAAAGAAAAGTGCCAATATGATAGAAGTTTACAGAAGAGTTAGAACAATGCTGCAGCTTTTTTACTCTCAACCTTCCCACTGTCTTATCCTGAGAGGAACACACTGCCCACTCTTTCTCTCAGAAAAAAATAAAAACACTGCAGATAAGTTTGTAAGTGTTTAAGGTTATTCTTTAGAAACGACTATGGTCCTTCCCACGTTTCTCTGAGTGTCAGCTGAGATGCTGTAAAAATAAAAATAAAAATAAGCTTGAGGAGGCAAAACAACTCCCAACAGAGATATTGCTCAAAAAATAATTCCTCATCAAGACTGTGAGTGAAACAGCGCTAACATATTTCAGGCTTTGACCAAAAAAAAAAGCACCCATAACAGCTGTTGGTATATGAAGAATTAAAATATTCTCCATGATTTATGCGCTGCTTCTGCGGGCTAAATCCAATTATTTCCTGGTATATGGCAAACAAAGTTCATAAAGATGAAAAGTATAGGCTCTGAAAATAATACAAGTACAGTTTGTGTTGAACGTCAATCAGGCCCGCTGTCCCCAAAACCCAGATGGAAATAGATTATAGGCCTACTTTGTTCCTCTGAAAGGAGACCAGCGTGAACACATTAGACAGCAGGAAGCCTCAAACACACCATGCTGGCTGCAAGATGGTCTCTTCATTTCTACCATTAAGAGGCACACACACTGCGAGTCAGTCTGGCTCTGTCTCGACTCTGCTCGTCATGTGCTGGGCCCCAAAAATATTTTCTCAACTTCCACCAAATCAATGATTCTCATGCAGCTCGACTGTTGTGGTTTCTCTTTTTAGGATGGAATAACCTACTTCCAGAGAAGTGTGGATACCCTCCTATACTCTGCACCATTCTGTGCAGGTTTATTGTTTCCATTTTTATGGCAGTATGAAATAGGCTATCGATTTAACGTGTCCTATTTCAACTTTGGCCAAGATTGGATTTTTAAACGAGCTGGGACCCGCCTGGGAGCAGAGGATCAGGGACGCTGTGACTCGCAGGTCGGAGTGCGCAAAGCAACGCGCCCCTGTGATTCATCCGCAGTTTCCAGACGGTGCGCAGGTGGAGGCGAAGTGGAGAGGGAAGCAGCCGCTCAGGACGGAACGATCTCACGGCCAGGGATGTTCAATACGCGCAAGATTTATTCCTCCTAAGGAACAAACTGTTTTCTCTCCACCCCTCGGTGTTGCATTGATTTGGAACCACTGGCTGATTCGGCGCAGCTATAACCCATTTTTCCTCCATGACAAAAGTTTGACTGTTGAAAAATGATGCTCTGCTCCACTGCTGCTTTTTCATGCAATGCTTTGGATTCCGATGTAAGTGAACAGTCATCACTTGAGAAATAGCTGCGATTCTTTCGGTTCTTGATTTCGGTGCCATTTCAACAGAGGGTTTTTATTCTCGCACATCATCGCTGGCCAGGGATTGCATCCATTTGAATTAATGTCGCACTCCATAATGGACTTCCTCGGACTGTACTTCTTGCAGCTGGCTCTTATTGGTAAGTTGAACAACAATTGGAATATAATTCAGTGTAGATGAACTTGTGCAGAATGAATGCGTTGTTCTGCGGGTGGTCGCTGCAGCTCCTGTTAGAGCTCTAATCAGTCTGAGCTTCATGCTCATTTACTGCCACTGTTCCCTGCCGAGTCCTTATTCGCTTGATTTGTGTCAAAGTTGCATGATGAGATATTTATTTTCCTGCAAGATTAGCCAGTTCTGTTGATATGAAGGATGAATTACAGGGTCCCGGACAGAGCGGGCAGGCTGCTGCTTTGTAAAGGACCACACAGAAAGACCGCATATGATCTGATGGGGGGCTGACGGTAATGAAGTGGTGCTGCTCGCCGGATTTTCTCCACTCTGGAGATGCTTGCATGTCTTTTCTCAGCCTGTAAGAGCAGTTTTGCGGCAGGCAGCAGCCCGTATATAACCTGATATTCATCCAAAAGCAGACGGATTTAGGAACAGGTTACGGAGTGTTTTGCCTAAGCTGCTGCTGGTTCCCTGTGTGACTGCGAAAATGCCAATGCAGACACGTGTGTGTCAAAGTGTCTGTGTGCGCGCGTACAAGCCAGTGGGGTTAGTCTTACGCGTGCGTGCAATGTGTGCGCTTGGGCACCTGTCTCTGCAGGTGGAATGTGTGTGTGTGTGTGTGTGTGTGTGTGTGTGTGTGTGTGTGTGTGTGTGTGTGTGTGTGTGTGTGTGTGTGTGTGTGTGTGTGTGTGTGTGTGTGTGTGTGTGTGTGTGTGTGTGTGTGTGTGTGTGTGTGTGTGTGTGTGTGTGTGTGTGTGTGTGTGTGTGTGTGTGTGTGTGTGTGTGTGTGTGTGTGTGTGTGTGTTTCTTTGTGTGTTTGTGCATAAGAATCATACCCGAAGTGCTGTGCTGGATTGAATCAAACAATGAATTCATGAACAGTGACCACCAACACTGCAAACACAGACACACACACACACACACGCACACGCACACGCACAGACACAGACACACAGATACACACTTTTTCTACCCAAATCTATTAATCATCTTACCTGTGTTTTTTATTGTGCCAGCTGGTGCAAGTCATGTCTAATATCAGAGCTGTTTACTGCTGGTCTAATTTAAAATGCCTTTCTGGTACAAACGGTATCGTTTTTTTTCCAAATATCTGCTGCACTCTCTTCTGCAACATTCCCCCAACATGGAGAGAAAAAAGCCTTCCTGCAGAGTGAGTGCAGCCTGGAAACAGGACGTACTGACGGAGGGATTTGTATTTGTGAGATTTATGGCCTCGATGATGACAGCTTCACATCTCAGACTCAATTTCACTTTGCTGCAGCTGTGTTTGCAGCCACTCACCAGGCACAGTGGGAGCAGTCTTGCATGCTGGAATTACGTTGGCAATTCTTGGGCTCCCAGACGAGGTGTCCCACCACCCTGAACCCTGAACACACACTTGCACACTTCTGTCCACCACACTTCCCCTGAAGGAGTTTATGCTATTATGTCACCCTGACTTTCCTCATATTTCACATGATATGTAAAGTGTGTGTCACTGTGCCTTACTGTCACTCAAGACATGAGCTGGGTGAGTAAGTGGAAGCAGGATGTGCGGAGGGGAAGGTGGGGGGGCAGTCACTCCTAGTCTTTTATCAGCAGATATTCTCACCTTGTCAAAGAAATGTGTCAAAACGCCAGAGAGTCTCTCATCCGGGGCTTCATGATCCCGTCCATCAGCCACACAGGGAGGCTACACGGGGAGGGGGGAGGATGGAGGGTGAAGGGTGGGGGCAAATCAAAGGAACTATAGCAGCTTTAGCCTGAAGGTTAGAGAGGGGAAGAGGGACATAGTTGGTTTGAATCCACAGGGGGGAATCAAAGTGGGAGGGGCCAATTACTCTTAAAGGGTTTTTAGCAATGTTTGGACTTGAGTGCACCTGAGAATATGTTTCCGGGGGGAGACACGGGTTAATACAGATGTGATTTGTGGTGATAAGACGCCAGATGGCATGTGTGACAGGTTAATTAACGTAAGAGAATTATAATTATTTTATGTTTGTGTTTTGCTTGTTTATTACCTATTTAGAAATGTCCTTTGTGATGCATTTTCTGCATTGTCTCTTTTTTTCTGCAAAGCAGCATCATTAAAAAGTAAAACATTAAACACCATACAGAAACACTTTGAATAATTAGTTGAATAATGTTATTATGTCCCACTAGGAGCACTTGCATGTGTGAACATTCATATTTACAGCTCAGCAATTGGAGCTCTCATGTATCACTTGAGGGCAGCTTCAGTTCCTTCAGCAACTTCTGCCAAAGTGCCCTTAATGACATTTCCTAACTGCACCTACTCCCAGGTGTTTGTGTGTACTTGTTTAGCTATGCATGTGAGGACCAACGATTGGCAGCCCAATGTCTTTATGAGGACCTTTCATTATAAGAGGACGCATAGGCTGTTTTGTGTGTGTGTTTGCATGCAGCTCTCTTCCCCAAGCTCCTGCTGCATATCAAAACGTGCTCTTCGACATCTTGCCGGGACAAACAAGGCTTTTAAAATGCCCGTGATGTCTTGGGCTGCAATAATATCTGTCCAGTCTAATGAATGTCTCTTTCTGATGAAGCGAGGAGTATTAAGTCGATGTACGCTAGATTAGCATGCAGTGTTTTTTGCATTTCGTTAACTGGCATGGAAAACAGTAGGGGAATACAAATAAGCCTCCATTTACTTCAGATTGGAATTAGCATATTTACTGCTCAGTCTTGTGATGCTTCAATGATTATCTGCCCGCACCGCTCTGAACATTTTGCAATCATTACTGTAATTAGTTGACCAGGTTTATCTGCATATTATTCTTCTCTAAGTGGTAGGCAGCAAGTGCACGCAGCGTACCTCACAATTTGCGACATGGTGGAGGTTTTGTACTGTTTTAATATTGTGAATAATGTTATTTCCACGGTGGTAATTGGCTGATGAGAAGCAATGATAATAAACATAAACGACCAGCTACTTGAGGGTGGTATGCATATTTCCCCCAGCTTGACTTTGTGTTGATTGGTTCGTCACAGGGGCTGTGCATACGAGGCAAGGTGTGAACACTTTCAGGATGCGTTAAACTGCAGGGTTCCTTAAACAAAGGCAAACTGGTGCAGCTGCAGATTAGATTAATCTGGGTGGGGAGCAGGAAGTATGTCCTATAAGAGGCCCAGCCAACTGAAAAGGGCATCCAATGTTGATTTTTATATCAGCCTGTTTCGGCACGCAGATGATTATGTGTAATTTGTTTCAAAATGGTAGCTGTCCTCAGTTACATTCAGTGAGGAAAACGAACACCATGAACAAATTGTAGATCCCAAAATGAACTACTTGTTGAATTTAAAAAAGACGGTATGAAATAATTGGATGTGATTAGTTAAAGGTGGGGTAGGTAAGTTTGAGAAACCATCTCGAGATACACTTTTTGTTATGTTCCATGGAATGCTCTTAACATCCCGATAGCAATGAATATCTGAAGTGCTTTGACAAAAAATCCATAAAAAAATGTCATCTGTGGAAGCTCTAAAAAGCACGACCAATCATCTGAGCCGGCTAAAATAACTGGATGGCCTACCTGCCTGTCCGCCTTCCATCTGTGCACAAACTTATCTCGTGCCCTCATTGGTCATGTGCGCACTCGTGTGTTTTGGAGGAGGGGCTCTTTAAGGAAGTGGCAGGTTTTCTCCGGTTGTGTATTTTCAAATGCTAGCGCACTCGAGCTGGTTTCTCCAAAATTACCTACCCCACCTTTAAGTGAGTTTCAAGTTAAACTAATACTCAGATGTGATGCAAATATCTTGATTATTCCTTCAAAACAAACACAATTTGTTGAAGAAATATACTATTATTGTTATTATTTAGCTGTTTTTACACCATCAGTCATTTGGTCATGGTTTGAATGTTGATTATGATTATGTCAGGAAAGTGTTTCAAGTCACTCAGTGGAACTAAAGAGCCATTTTGATTTCATATTTCCAGGCCTCTCGAGTGAAGTTACCAAAAAGTAATTACAGATTTGAGACTACAGCATAGAGGAAAAGCTGAATGCTCATGATCATTCTTCACGAGGTAATTATTTACCGATTTACTTTCCAGTCCAGTTGAATTTTTTTTTTTTTTTTTTTAAGAAGTCCTTCATACTCTGCTTTATTTAATATGAAAACAAGTACATTTCCATCCCGGTTTCTCTTTTGACCACAAAGATATACACTCAAATAATACAGAAGAAAAGCAGTAAAACTCCATATTTGAGGGCATTTTGAGAATTTAAAAAACAGTATTTGTTGTTTCTATTTTTAGATGTAAAAATGTCATTAAACGCTTAATAGATTATCAAAATGGTTGGCAATTGGTTTTTAGTCATACAACTTATCAAACGTTTTTGTGATGGGGGGATGTTGCATGTTTTCTTTTAAGTATACCATATCACAACTTTGTTTCATTGAGAAGTATAATCAAAATGAAGGATTTTTATTTAAGGAAAAGTTCTCGAAGTCCAATATATAGCTTCATTGCAATCTGGGGAATTCAAGCATTTATCAGTGTAAATAAACTGGTCTGCCTGCCTCCGCTGAGTTGGGTGTTCTGTCTGTATGGTTATTAAACATCAGTACCATATGGAGGCTCTGGACTTAAGAATTAAAGCTTTATTCTGATGCCGGGGGACTGGAACTGTTGATTAAAGGGATCCACCCAAATCCTTGTGCCAATACCAACCTGTTCCCAGCAGACCGGTTAACATCCGTTACGTGATTGGCAGTGTCCTTTTAAAGTGCAGTGTTTCACTATAAGAAACAGTCGTTCAGTCAGTAAATTCACAGTCATCCCTCGATGATTCCGATGAGTCATCACACATCAGATAGGTACTTGGTATTGAGATATACCCTATTGGAATTGGTATCAGGAAATAAAATGAGATCAAAATGATCTTTTGGAGGTATTTTGATATTTATAAAACATTAATTTGACTACTTATGCACAGGAATAGAACAAATACCCAACTATCAAATAAAAATAGGCCCAGTTATCCAGGATACTTGCAGGACATTTTTTAAACAAGCTGTAAGAAAACAGCTTTGACACATTATTACCTGGTAAATCAATTGTGTTAGCTTATTTGCTAATATGGTAAATAATTGCACCCAGTAGACACAAAGACAATTGCATTTATATTGAATTACTGTATGTTTGTGTCCTGGAAAACATGTTCAATATTCATTGTCCTTTTTTAGATCTGTTTTGGTTTTCACCATCTCCTTAAACTATCTGCATCTTAGCTGCTATAAGCTCTGGCTTTAAGTTGCTATCTTGGTTTGCCTGCTTTTTGGCTTCGGAAAGATAGCAGTAGATACCGTTGAGATTATCAGGTGTTTGCCAAAAACTTCCCCCTGTGCTGCCGAGAGCTTGTTTTATTATAACACTGGGACTTAACTGTACAATAAATCTGGTGGGAAACAAAAATAGAGCTAACAAAGGCTTAGAAGTTCTGCAGAAAAAAGTTGTGGCTGTTTTCTACTGTAACTTGTCAAAGTAACGGTATTATTATTGCCTTTAAAGTATAGTTTTTAATGTTTGGCGTAGGAGATGTATAATTATATATTTGAGAGTTTCACAGATATTACAGTGCAGAGGGACGCTGACAGATCATTAGATGAAATGTTCTCTCCACAAAAATAGCTTCCTAATTAACAATCACACACATACACAGAGAGAGGTCTCCCGAGTGTCCAAACCAAACTCCTTCTGTCGCTCTCAGCAGTTATTCAGCCTCAACTCTTTGCTTTGTATGGGAATGGATAATTATCTCCTTACTTGTTTGGTAACCTTGAATTGAGACAGATAATATTATGTTTTATTTTCAAGTATGTGTTTTATGCATTTGACAAATCTAAAGCCCAACCCCTTAACACTACATGTATAATTCATACTCACCCTTCTCTCACCATAGCTTGTGCAATGTTTCTTCATTCCTCTTATAGTCTGTGTGCCTTTTAAGTTCCTCTGACAGATTGAAGGGAGAGGATTGTGTTGGAGAATTACAGGAGCAAACATAGCAGGAAGAGGAGGATGTGAATGTGAATAAGCCGTGTGTGACAGCGAGAGACGGGATTTATTTTCCATAAGGCTGGAGCTGTCGTTTGGGAGCCTAACAGAGAGGAGATATGTATCCTCTGTAGAGCGACTCACCAGAACTGAGTTGCTCTTTAGATCCCCGGTGCAACGTCTCAGTTTGAGTCTCACATTGACTCTGCTTAACCCTTTTTTATTTCATTCATGTGTTATTATTTGCACGTTAATGCAGAACTCCTGTTGCATCCCAAAAGGAGAGAGGCTCGAGATGGCTTGCCCCAATCTGCACCCAGGATCTTCACTTTCATTTTTGACACTCAATCCATCTTGTGTGATATATTTATTGATTTAATTCCTCAACTATCTACCCACTGAGACACTTCCCTTGTTAATTTGTTTTAAGAAACACTGCCTTCCTCACTGTCATTATGACTGAACAAAAGACTAATTGTTGCGGGAGTGTTTCATCGGTGACTCGTTGACATTTTGAACCGGCTGGTCTCTGCTGTGGTACCGGTTTTCTCACCGCACTGTATTGTGTTTTCCAGGACAAAGAGCAGATGGAAGCAATTAGAGTGTGTAGGCAGTGAAGAAAAGAGTGCACTGGAGGCCCTAAGATGGAGATAAACATGGAAAAGAGGCAATCTAACTGCAGCACTGATGCTGGTGGGAGGATTTTGTTGTGTGAAACCAATATGACAGTGCTCCCCATTATGTTAAAACCCTGTCATTTCAACTGTCTTTTGTTGAGAATGAATAATACCCCGGAGACAATTACCCTGCCCTTGCCTTTCTGAAAGGATATGGCATTTACTGCCACTGTATTCCATAGTCAGACGTTTTACTTTGTAATGACAAGGCTGCAAAATGTTCCGAGCTGATTTGAGACTGTAAGAAAGTCTAAAATGCTGCAATTAATCCAAATAAAAAGTTTTGTGAGTGGAGAGGGGAAAGGTAGCATTGAGTTGGCTTTGCAGTACGAATGATAAGTGGTAATGAAACAAGCTAGCAAGGCTTCAAGGCCCTTCATCAAGTGTTCACAGTACAGTACTTAAAGCCTCTAAGTGTGTCTGTCAGCGCGTATTTAAGTGTAAGGAACTTTCAGTGTCATAGCGACTGGCGCAAAGCATTATCCCGAACCTTACCATAAAGGCTCTTATTACACCACCATTTTATTCAGAGAGGTGATGGAGGTGACAATCAGATTATCATCTCTTCCAGCATAGATGAAGCTGATAACCGCGAGGCCCTGCTTCCATTCTCATGATCCCATGTGTTAATAACGATGTCCCTGCAAGCTCACACTCAGCCATCTGACTGTCACTGGCTGTCTGAGCCACAGTTTGTGCCTCTCCTGTAATAATTGTTTTCAACACAGTTTTTTGTCACAAGTCTTTGAGTAACGCAGCGTATTGTTTAACAAGTGACTATTGACTAATGTCTGTTAGTCCCTAATGGCTTTTCGGTCCTTTTGCTAAGAGATGTGCCTTCAGGTGTACATTGAAGTGACTTTTTTTACAATAATATGTAAGCTGGTTTAAAGTGGCACGTCTTTTTTTATAGAGCATACAATACTAAGGTATTCAAATAATAATTAACATACAACAAATCTTGCTTTGCTTCTGTAATTTTCTCATGTTTTCTTTGGGAGATTTCACCACCATCCATGATCATTTATTCAGTTTTGCAGCTTTTAGCAGCTCCTACTGTGCATCTTGTCTATGCATTACAATCATAATAAACTGACTGTTTTAAGTGAACTGTACTTAATTTTGTCCCTTTTCCAGAGAAAATATAGATTCAGAGTATAACTTTGAATTGGGACACACTGCATGTTTTCAGCCTGAATCATATGGCAACTGGACAGATACAGTATGCGGCTATCATTTGACCCATCTTCGTTTTCTTAAAGGTGGGGTAGGTGATTTCGGAGAAACCAGCTCGAGTGAGCTAGAATTTGAAAATACACAACCGGAGAAAATCTGCCACTTCCTTACAGAGCCCCTCCTCCAACACACACGGATGCACACATGACCAATGAGGGCATGAGATGAGTTTGTGCACAGATGGAAGGCTGACAGGCAGGTAGGACATCCAGTTATTTTAGCCGGGCCGGCTCAGATGATTGGTCGTGCTTTTTACAGCGCCACGGCTTCCACAGGTGATTTTTTTTAATGGATTTTTTGTCAAAGCACTTCAGATATTCATTGCTATCGGGATGTTAAGAGCATTCCATGGAATATAACAAAAAGTGTATCTCGGGCCGGTTTCTCAAACTTACCTACCCCACCTTTAACATAGATTGCGGAAATTGGCATGAGGATATTACATTACATTGCATTTAGCCGACGCTTTTATCCAAAGCGAGTTACAATAAGTGCATTCGACCAAGAAGATACAAACTTGAAGAAACCAGAATCATATAAGTACATCAGGTTTCATAGAGCCAAAACATTTTAAGTGCTACTCAACTGGCTTTAGATAAGCCAGTCCTTTGTTAGTATATAAGTGCTTTTTATTTTGTTTTGTTTTTTCATTTTATTGCTCGAAGTGGAGTCGAAAGAGATGAGTTTTCAGTCTGCGCCGGAAGATGTGTAAGCTTTCTGATGTCATTCCACCATTTTGGAGCCAGGATAGCAAATCAAAGTGTTTTTGCTGATGGGAACTTCATATGTTCTTGGGAATATAAATTCAAGACCTAGAATTGTAGGTAAGTGACAGCAGAGATAAATAAGAATGCAGGATGAGTTACTTTAAAGAATAATGTAACATGCTTATTGTTGCTTGTCTTTTATTGTATTTCTCTGCTAAAGTTAGTCACCCTTAAATACAGTAAGCCAATTTTAACCGGAGTTTTCTGATGGAATATGTTTCTATTTTTGTTGGTATAGGGGGCACAGATTCATAATGTGGGAAGCTTCTCTCAATGTAATTATTATTCCTTGAATGGTTGGAATAATCTGTCAATTAGCAAAACAAATAGTCAAGGTTTCTCAAATAAAAAAATGGTGAGGCTAAAATATCAATGAAGAGTAGACAAAAAAAAAAGAACTGTCATGAACATTTCCCGTGGAACTGAAATGGACTGCTTTTTAGAACTTGACGGGGAAGCATCTTTGTTTGGGCTCTAAAGCGGCCTTGAAATAAAAAAGGAAAATGCATTTCACTCTGCAACAAGCAGATTATTGTGTAGCAGCGGAATTGTCTTCAAGGATTATAAATGTGTTCATGAACGCTTCGTGTTGTAAACAACTTGTTCTCAAAGTTACTGTTTATTCCGTTGACTCAAAGGAAATCATCAATGCTAAAACCAAATATATAATAAAAGATAATTACATGAGGGACACGATCTGGGGCCAAGGGTTATTCATCACTGCCTCACATTTACTGTAGGTCAGGTCCTATTAAAGTAGTACCCCCTCCATATGCCAGCATTCTTCCCCCTGATCCTTCCCAACAATTGGGAACAGACGGTGAGCAGAGTCCCATCCAGAGCAGGATCTGAATCTAGTTGAAATCCTGCTGCTCTTCTGCAGGGGCGCAGGATCTGGAGGGCTAATTGGTTTTTAATCAGAGCTGCAATTTCTAAAGTGGAGTTCTGCTCAGCCTGTTGTGATGGAAATGGAGCAACAGTGTGAAATCAGGAATCAGGTTCAGCGCCAGGCTGTCGACTGACTAAGCCAAACGGAGGTGGAGGAAGGGGATTGCGTGGAATGGGCCAAATCGCAGCAGGCGATCCACTGAGCCTGTCTCAGAAATGTGCCAGATATCGTTTATAAAGGCTAATGAAAGAGTTTGCGGCTCAACACACTTACATGGTTTCCAGTCTCTATTCTGGAGTCGTGGGCCGATCAGCTGATTATCTCTTTGTGTCTTGTTCCACGTCGTCTCCCAGACAGATGGAAAAACAGGCCAACAAGAAAGATTTCATAAAAATAGAGGATGCACAAACAAACCACACTGTTCATTGGCAGTAATGATCTGACAGTTTGTGTCTTGTCTCATTTCCCAGAATATTTATCTCACAGTCTGTTTTAACTACTAAGCTACAGTATGCAGTGTTTTGCTTACAAATATACTAATCAAGTGCCATATGTTATATGAAATCAGTTTATATTTTCTATGACCTTGTGTTTACTCAAATAAATTGTCATCCTGCTGAAAAAAGCCGCTGAGTGATAGTCAGAACATTTTTAAACTATACAGACTCATCTCATGGCATAAGAGAGTCATGGTCTGTAACTGGTTCCACTATTTTAATAAATAACAATCCAAGTCAATGTTTCAGTCATGTCTCCCTACCTTTAAAAAGAATAATCCCAATCACTTCCAAGAAATTGGGTTTACAGCTTTTTGATTAAACATTGGCAATGGATTGGTATTCGGTATCGAACAATTCCCAGAACCCAGGTGTCGGGACAAAAAAAGTTGGATCGATGCATCCCTAAATAATTCCAGATATAAAAGTTTTGAAGGTTGTTGGAGTTTTTGTAATATCAGGAAAATGATTAGAAACTGCAATGAAAATAATTAATGTTCTCTGGTAAAGCCTTAGCACATTAAAACTTAAGTAGCTAAGTAAACTAAGGCCCCAAGGACTTGCAAGGTATGGTAGAAATGTCCAATTAGCGAAGTGAAAATTCAGTCGAACGTCAACCTAAAGCTAGATAATACCTCATTCACACCGACGGTGTTTCAGGGCCGGTTCGGAGCTGGAGCTTGAAAAGCACCGGGTTTTCCTGTTCACACCGCAGCGGAGCAGCCTCTTAGCTCCGGAATCCGGTTCAATTCGAGCACCAAAAAATTGTCCGGCCAGAGCAAAAGCACCGCATACGTCACGCTTACGTCGAGGCGGGGGCAGAGGCGGGATCAACTCCAGAACAACAACAAAAAGCCGGCATTTTATCCAGTTTGTACACAACGATGGAGAAACTTAACAAGCAGCAGTGGTCCACTGAAGAGACCAGCTACCTACTGGGAATCTGGTCTTCCGAAGAGGTACAGAGGAAGCTGGAGCACAATCGGCCACATGACGCAAACGATGACGCAATGACGCAGCACCAGTCGGACTCTGGGCAGTTTGAAAAGAGCCGGAGCTAAACCGAAGAACCGGTTCTGAACCTGAAAAGCTCTAGCACGGAGCTTGAACCGGAGTTGCGTTGGTGTGAATGAGGTATAAGACAATTTGGAGGAACTGCGTAAAACATTTACCAGTTTTGATCAATTTATTTTTGTATTCTTGGTCCATTTTGTTGGAAAGATAGTTGAGTAGTTCTGATTTATACCATTGCCATGGTGTTTTAAATATGGTGCCGGCCACTGATGCTCGTGGGTATTGACGTTGTAAAGTAATTCGTTATACCAAATCAACATTGATAAAACTTCTCAGAACTGAAAATCTCTTGCACTCAAGATCTGAAATAAATTCAGTTATATGTTGTGTTCATAATCTGTGCCTGCTTTCATTCCCATTTATTGGAGAAAGAGAAATATTGCTGGGCTGGGGCATAGTTGGTCTATCAAAGCCTTTTCAATATAAATGCAGACCTGATCTCTTATTGAAAAGTCCATTATTCTTTATTGGTTCTCAAATATTAGCAACCACTTTTAAATTGCACTTACTCATTTGATCAACCGTTAATATGAAAATATTGATTGACAGCCTTAAGCTTTACGAAATATATGTTTTCTCCTTGTGGATTTACTGTCACCTTAACAGTCGGAGCACAAAGATGGGAGTTGAGTCGTTAGGACTGGTGACAGGTGCCTTCACACAAACTCTGATGAGTGACAGGAGTACAACTTTGTATCTTTAAATAGATAGGTAGTGGAGAGTGTTAATGGCTAAACCTGGCAACGACTTTAACCGTGAAGGAGTTGTGTGAGGGTTGAACTGGTGTTATTAAAATATCAAAAAATGTATGTCCTACCGGCCCTAGAATGGATTTGATGTGACTATCATACACAGCTCTTTGCATGTCTTCATTTAAGCTCAATATAAGACGGGGCAACCCCTTCCTATCTCCGCAATCTCCATTTAGCTAAGCAGATCAATGCTGCCTTCAAGGTAGGGCTGCTCGATTAAGGCAAAAATCATAATCTCGATTATTTGGGTCAATAATTGTAAGTGCGATTATTAAATGTGATTATTCATTGACTTTGAAAACATCCATTTATTGGAGAAAAACAATTTGGACAGTATGTTTTTAACAGTTCTTTACCCTGAACTTGAAGTATAATTCAAGTGAAAAAAAACATGATCGTTTTATTTCGATTACGTTCTTTTCGTAATCGTTGCAAGCCATAATCGTAATCGCGATTAAAATACGATTAATTGAGCAGCCCTACTTCAAGGTCTTCCTTTTTGTTCAGCACACCTAAGTAAATACAATTTGTTTTTTAAAGAATGTATGTCATAGGGGATGCTGGAGGGTCATGATTGACATGCTACACACAATGCATAAGAAATGAGATATTTTGATTGCTGTTTCCTCTGGTATATGTTAGCGTTTTGCCAGTGGGATCACAGATTTTTGTTGCAATATCTCTCTTACGGGAACAGACATAAAAGATGTGTACGGGGTTTGAAATTCTGACTCTTGCATTTCTTTTTTATGTTATCCATTAGGTCATCCACCCTGCTGCTTTTTATACAAAATGCATGATGTTAAATTAAACCCTTCTTCAAAACTGACCAATTAAAAAGATAAATCCCTGATCTCATTGATCTGAACATGTCATATACTCTTTTTGTATGTATTTAAAGACAGCCTCCGAAGATTAGTGGAGGCAATAAAACTAAGGTAAGGGAGCTTAGTGACACAGGAATGAATGTAAATCGGATTCAGCTGCAATGAAAGGTACAAAGTGGTCTAATTAAATCCCTCTCGATGTAAATTCCGTTTCCCCAGGACTCATGGCATCCTGTCAGTGAGAAAGAGAGCTGCCTTTCTTTGTCTTCCTATTGAAAAATTCCAATTAGGCAGTGGGTGTTGGTGTGCCAGTCAGTGACAGTCAAAGCCCTGCGTTTAATAGATGATGGCAGCAGCAATATATTGATCACAGCCCTTTCGAGGCTTCTTGTTTGGAACAATAGACGGTTAACTGAGATATTGATTTTCTTTAAATGCTCGTTTAGTAGGAGTGCAGGTTCATTTAGAATCTAGCCACTTGCAAACATACAGCGTTAATTGCTCTGAAGGTTTCATGAATTTATTGATAACACTCAAGCAGCCCTTTGTACTGTAGCTGCTTCTCCCGCTAATTAATACTGGCATCCACTGCTAAAGTGATTTTGAACTCTTTTCAAATGAAAACCAATCTCTCCCCTGGTGTTATGTTTTAGAGATCACTGTGGTATTACAGTCTGCCTGTCCATAGCATTTTCTCTTTCGTTAGGCATTGTAGAGATGATAAAAGGGAGAAGCAACACTTGTGCGGAGGAGGACATTCAACTCCTACACCTGCCTTAATCCGAATAGGCCTTTGGATCAGAAGTAAGAGAAAGATAGACTGCAGTTACCCACGTGCACCATCTCAAACCACACACACATACACACTTAGATATTTTTGGGAGAAATCGAATTACTGATGCTTGCTGCGATGGCCAGAGTCGACAGGACCCCCGTCATCGCCTGCCTTCAGAGAACCTCATTTATTTTGAGATGAGTTTTTTCTAAGACACGCTCTCTCATGTGGAACAGTGAATATCAAATATAACACCCGTCTGCCTCGTGACTTTTGGCCACGGTGAGATTAAACGATGTGAGTGAGGGGGAAAGGAACTGAAAGATTGAAGCGAGAAGGGAAAGAAACCAAAGTAGTGAGTGAGTGGACATTTTGGAAGTCTTTCCCGGACGACTGCTGGTCACGCCACTTCTCATCTTTAGGTTTAGTTTCCTGCTTTTAACTCCATCCATCTCCCTTTCCATGTGATCCTGGATCCTTGCCCTCCATTGCTTCAGGCGTCCCTACTGAAATGTGAATCAACCCACTGCCATTGATCTAAGGTCACTCACCATCGCGTCGCTGACCTTTAACAGATTCCAATTATTTGATGATCCACCGCATCCACCCCCCAGATGGTCAGGAAATACATTTTACACCAGCGCTTGAGTAGCCACATGAAACACTGCTTTTAGAGTTTTCTTGGCATCATACACTATCAAAGCTATTTTCGAGACCTTTCTCACTGGTTCTTAATAGCAGTGCTGTTGAGGACATGAAGGATTATGGGTAGATAGCCACTGGAGTCAGAGCCACTTGATACTTCTCGATGGTATCTGAGTAAGATAATGGACATGGTCTCTCAAAAAGACAGGAGAGGCAGTAAAGCAGAACTCGTATGTAGTTCTTAAGCGGATTCATCGGCCCATCCTACCAGGAAGCAGATAAAGACAAATCCCCTCCTTCATGTCAGCCGCAGTGACCTCTTGTCTGATCAGCAACCTGAAGTAACTCAGGATTACATGTTCATGGCGCGGAACAAGACACCACCCGATCTTGATAACCACTAGATTGGATGAAAGACATTGAAAGACTTGAATGTACCCCAGCCTTCAAGGGGTTCACGAGCTTTCAGCCCCCATCGATATCGTTTAAAGACTTACACAGTGTACCAGTACTCTGGGAGCTGTGTTGTAGTACACTCCCGAGCGGAGGGGGGGGAGAGCCCAAAACGCATTACACAACCTAAAGGTTGGCCTGCCCTAGACAGTAAGCCAAGAATCTGCCAGGGCCAGAGCCATGATAGATGATGAGGAGCGGTGAAGGTTTTATTGAAGCTGTAGCCCAATTTGTCGTGACAACCAGAATGAATGAGATCCTTGGCATCTGTGGGCACCGTCAACCCTCAGGTCTGATTCCCATTATTACTTATTCACATACAGCAATAATGTCGGTTCAATTTCATCCATAATCAATTTGCAAACTTGGCTGTTAAACAGTGAGTTATGCAACACTCGGACAAGAAAAAGAAAAAAGGGATGGCAGGTAATCAACACGACTATGCCGAGGAGATTTATAACCTTCCCTGACTCCCTGGAAGACTTTTACACTTATGGAGGGAGCCTTTGAAAATGTGTGAACACGCATCTCGACTGTAGCCTTTCTCAGCTGGTCTTCTTGATTAGCTAATTAACAACAAAAAAACATCCTTCTTCTATTTAAAGTTTTATGATATTTGCATGTAGTGATTAGAGGGTCTTCATTCATTTCTGCGGCTCATTAAAAAAATAAACAGGTTTCAAGATTTGAAAATTGCGTGGCAGAAAATATTTCATTTTGGTGTGGTCTGTTTATGAAAATTAGATGGGAATGGGATTCCTAAGTTTCTATCCATACTACTATACTATTTTTACACTACTGCTACTTTACTGTTTCTACTAAGATAAATATGCAAACATGGATCTAATATGCATCACATTAACTACACAGTTTATGTTTTCAAATGGTTTTGTGTGGAACTGTCCACACACACTGAGATGTTGTTGATTTATCGCCCTGTATCTAATGGAGGCAGAGGCTTTCTGCCAGGGCAGGGACAGACAGCAGGAATCAGCTGCTTGACGCTGGGTGTTTAAAACAGCGAATGGAAACACTTTAATGGACTCTCTATCGGCTAAATGCTCTGCCAGTTAGTGATGGCAACATTGCTAAATGTATTGAGATGAACTTCTGTGACTGATGTAGTTCTCCTTTATTCAGGCACTGCTATGGTTTCTATGTCCATGTGTGTTCATGCATGTGCAGGTGGACCTTTAGGTGTGAGAGATTTCCTTGTTCATGTCTGACATTTATATTTTGAAGCTCCAGTGATCCGGCTCAGCGTTCCTCTCCCCATCAACCCGCCACATATCTTGAACCATTCCCTTCCTGCTAAATCCTCCAACCCCAGTCATGTCACACTGATCCCCAGACCAGTCATTAGGACCCATTGAGATGGGCTCACATGTTCAGCTATGCTTGAATGAATGATTCCCATTTATCCTTAGCCCTCCCTCCCTCGCCGCGCTCTTGGGAGACGGGAGCTGCCAGGTTCATCTGTTTGCCTGTCTCCCGACTTGTTAGAAGCCTCTGTCAGCCTTGTTACGGAGCCTGCTGATCCGTGGCCATAAACCTGTGCAAAGGTGGAGAGGTATTAGCCAACCCCGGCTTTACACAGCTGTCCGACCAGTGGCTGAAAGCCCAACATCTCCCTCAAAACATGGACACATTCATTACTGATGCTGTTAGCAAAAGCTCAGCTGTTATCAGCCTGGAATACATCCGCAAATCCTCACTGTTTGAGTGTGCGTTTTGAATTTCAAAAGCTGACTCCCATATGCAGACAGATGCTCAGTCTATTTAATTGACAACATTGGGTTGTATCTGAATAGTTTTGTGTAATGGCCTATGTCTGCATAGCTCAGTAAAAGCAATGAACTGCTACCATTTGTCAACCCTCTAATCTCCCACTGTCCTCTATTACCACTTCATTGCACCGTGGTCTGCTGGCTTTAATATCCTGGTTTGTTAAATCAGTGCATTTCCCCGCTGGCTGCGCTGATTTGTTTCCTGCGTTTGCTGTAATTACCCCTCATGGAATCAGTTTTGTTGCCGATGTTTACCAGGAAAAAAACATAACAATGCACCCGAGGAGATGGAGATGTATCTGACCCTCTGGGAAATCTTTACAATATCAACACCATGAATTTCTAATGGAGTTGTTCTCATTTGAGATCAATGTGAGGCCAGTGCATGCTAAGCATGTTCTGCACATGTGAGTTGATATCTAATGAACCTTTAAAAATGAGGAAAAAACAAGTTTACTCCTCCAATATATTTAGTATGGTATGAGCTTTCCTTTTCGATATTTCCTACTTGTTTCCCCTTTGATAAACCAGCGTGGTTGTTTCTATACAACAAACCACGTGTGTGATTTAGTTGCTTCTGCCCACTGCACACCTCATCAAATAGATGTTCCCTGTAGCTTGCAGTGTTTTGTCTCTTTGTTTAGGGACTTTCATTAACAGCAAGCAATGTTTGCGAACACAGCGGCACCTTCCTGTGTCAAGTCCCTTGTCTTGTAAAGCTCTCGCGAATGGAAAGCACACCCCTCGCAACACCTGGTGTGAAAATAGCTGGTGTCAAAACCTCCAGTCCTAAGTCAAGAGACACAGCAGCAACAGCAGCAGCTGGATTGTTTGGAAACACTGAGAATATTGGATGGGAAACTGTGAAGAATGCAGAAAAAAAAAAAGAGGAAGATGTGTGAGCACCGTGTTGTGTTTCTCGTCTCGCGGCCCCTTGAGGAATTGCCCTGCTGTCCCTCATCCTTAATGTTCTTCTCTGAGAAATACGAAGAAACAGAAATAGACAGGAGGCGACACAAAGAGGGAAGGTCTAGCATGGGAGAAGAATGGAGGAAATGAAAGGGTTGACAGTGAGAGGGATTATAAGGTGACCGAGGGGGTGAACAAGAGAGAGGATGAAGAAATGGAGAGTTGAGATGAATTAACTTATTTCCAACAACAGACCCCATTAAAGTCGCTGTCAGCACCACTGAACCACTTACTGACTCACAGTAACCTTAACTGAATACTTTATGGCCTTTCTTTTTAGACTGGGCCGGATGTATAAATATATATACTGTACATACAGAAGGCTGTACATTGTATGCTCAATATCAGCTTTTATGGTTTTCCCTGCAGCAGCCACGGTTCAGATATCTGTTGCTATGCTGTTACAGAGAGCAGTAAGATAGTAAAATGGCAGGTGGGTCTGTAAACACAGCATCTGAGTGATTCAGTAGAGCAGGCATTTCTCCGGGTCTATAATGGCAAAGAGTGGAGAAGGGAGATGGATATGGAGAAGGAAGGGGGGGGGGAGTGTGAGAGGCCGTCTGCAGGGACGGCGATGGAAGATTGATCAAGGAGTCCAATGCCTTTTCAAGGTGAGATCCGACTTTTCAGGGAGGGAGGGAACTCATCCTCACCTTCTCACCTCCTCACTTCAGCCTTCGACTTTTTCAACCTTTTTTTGTGTGCTCTGGGAGGGAGGAAGGATCTCTGAGAAGCTGAGCTAAGGCAGCAGGAAGTCTCAGATTAGGAGAGAGAACCATTGTCCGTTTTCCCTCCCTGGTGGACAGCACTCACGCTCCAATGCTTCCCCTTTGCAGTTTCTCAAACATTTAGCTCCCTGCGGAATATTTTTGGGAGTAGTTATTCCCCACTTCTTTTCCCCTTGTCTTTATTTTCCGATCAGAGTGTAGCCGTGGCCCCACTGAGGCTTTTTAAACATTTGTAGAACTCTATTATGTCTGTCAGCAGCATCACACACAACAGAAATAGTGCCTCTGGGCGTTGATCTGCACCTTCTCTCATATTTACCGCAGCAGCATTTGATCTTTTCCATCTTTCTTTATTCCCCACCACGCGGCAGCTCAGTTAAGAACCATGTGAGGTTTGATCCCGCTATGACAAAGCCTTTCTGGCACTTAAAAAGGCATTTCCCCACTGGTCTGCTCTCACATGCATTCTTAACAGTGAGCAGGGTAGTTAGCAGAAGTGCTAATTTCACGTAATTGATTTGTCTCTCAGTTCCATTTAACAGAATGTAAAGTCCTTAATTGGAGCAGTGTTTCACTCTGCACAGTGTTTTTCACTTCTCCATTATATCTTCTATAGGCTTTCAAGGGCGATAAAAAGGATGTGAAATGTAGCAGCAGTATCCTGATGGGTTATAGAAATAGGTTTTCTCTGATTATAAGTTTGCAGGTTCCACTGCATGGGCAGCTCTGGAGGTAGAGCATCAATTAAGAACTCTCAACCTCCCCCTTAAGGGCTGTCAAGGTGCCCTTAATCAAAGAACTTGTGGAAAATTACCCCCCCCCCCCCGACACAAATCATCAGCGATTTTCTTTTCGGGGGATTCCAGGAATTAATTTTTCTGCTAAGCTGTTCCAATTTTTTATGAATTATTTGTATTTGCCGCATCCACTTTTCCCATCTTTTTCCTTCTCTGATTCAAACATTTTCAACATCCTCTTTCTTTCCAGATGTGCAGTTGGAGATATTGCAGGGAAGTTCCTCCAGGAAGAATTTAAAGTTATACCATTACAATCATAACATACACTTTGATCTTTGGGATTTTTATTATTGAGGTCACGTTCACAAAATTATTCCTGTAAAAGGGTTTTCCCCCCTGGTCCACAATTACACTGTTTTAAATAAATCATTTACCTTAATTGAGGCTTTGTCAAGGCCAGTGGACACACACACACACACACACACACACACACACACACACACACACACACACACACACACACACACACACACTGTGAGGGAATAATTCTGTCTTCACTCCAAGAATTTAACCCTTTCCTGGGAGAAAGCTGGCTTCAAAGCACAACAGGGGTCAGAGACAGTCTCCAGGTATCAATGCCCATCCCCAATATGTTGATTTGACTCTCTGTAAACTAGTTAAATGGTCTACCAAGATGGGAGGCTGATCAGAATTGACATGGCAACCCACCCGTGCAGTCAGAACCTTTGACTGTGTGACTTGTGATGTGAATTTCTCCGGCCGATACTTGTATTAAATATCAGTTTTTGACATCAGAACTCCTGCTCATCCTGTGTCTCCTTCATGAGTCGGTGACTCCCACTGCATTGCTACACAGAAGTTTCCTCCACACACACACACAGTGGAGGTTGGCTGCAGGGTCTGGCATGGGTGTGTTGGATAAAGCAGCCGTGCCCTTCAAAGCGCTTTCTGACGCCTCTGTTCCTCATTACTGTGGAAGAGTAACTATACATTAATGTGAAAACTCTTGGTAGCAAGGTTATTTGGTCCATTTATACATGCATGTATTAAGCAGATGGATGATACCCGTAGCTACCTACTGTATCACTTCAATAAAAGGTACACGGTTAACCATTTCCCTTGTGAAAGAGCATGTTTACCTATTCTGAGGCTATGGCTGATACAGGAAATTGCATAGCAACAACAAAAAACAGACCTCCCATAAATTCAGTGGGAAAAAAAATGAATATATTTTTCCCTAACGTTGTGACATTTGCAGCGATACATTTACAGTATGCTATGTGTGCCGTGAAGATTGGTTATTTTATTGCTTATTTCATGCTACACGCGTTGGTCACACAAGATCATATTTGATAGAGTCAAATTCATTCCAGCAAGCAAACATACATGTACTTGAGTGTGGAGATACATACTAACTCCCCAAAGCTACACACACATTCATAATTACACACAGTTGGACCCACACACACTTGAATATGTGTCCTAGAAACACGAAATACACAGTCACACAGAAACAGCATCCAAAGAGGAACGAGGCTGTGACACTGGCAACACAACAGCTTTTCATTCACACCTTAACCATACTTGCCAACCTTGAGACCTCAGAAATCGGGAGCATTTCAAAATGCAAAATAGGGGGGGGGGGGGGGGGGGGGGTTGGAAAGGAGCAGGAGTGAGCAGAGAGTAGAGTAGTTGTCGATTCTGTTTTCTGTGACTATCTGCCTCACCCTCTCAGACTTTCAGTTGCGCGCGCTACTAAAGAGACGTGTTGCCATGGAAACCAAACAATGGTGTAGTTGTATTAAGGTCCGAGTGGAAACAGTCCTGTGTAAATCTGATTTGGTCAGAAATCGGGAGAAATGCGGGAGAAATATGACCCCGGGAGGAAACCGGGAGAGGGCAATGAAATCGGGAGTCTCCCGCGAAAATCGGGAGGGTTGACAAGTATGACCTTAACAGACGTCACATCCACCATTGTGCATAATGTTCACTGGTTGGCTGCATTGTTGATTTTCGGATTTGTGTCACATGAATGGAAAGTTTGCATTGAGACTAATTTGTTGGATGGGCCGTTGTGGAAGACGTATTTTGATCCTTAAAGTATTCAAATTGCTAAAACCACACTGTAAAATACTCTGTATCTATTAGTCCTGCATTGAAGATTGTACTAAAGTAGAAGGCACTAAGAATAAAGTATTAACAGTTAAACGGTTTATTGATGCCAAATTATTATATCTCAATCAACTAGTTGATCATTTAACTAACCTGTTCTTGAATAAATGGTTGGCTAGTTCAATTCAAACAAAACATTATCCGGACATCTTAATTTGTATAGCAACTACGCATTAAAGCTTTAAGATGAATGTGGTAAAGTTAAAAGTAGTTGTGGAACATAAGTATTACTATAAGTATAAGAAAAGTACAGGTACCTCAAATTTGCACACACAAGTATAGTACCTGAATAAATGTACTTAGTTACATTTTAACAACCAGCTGAGCTACAGTATATGCCTCTTTTTACTTTCTGTTGTAAATGAAGGCTTTGCACAGATCCATGTTTTCTGTCTGGTACACAATATTACGAATGATGACACATAATGACACATTGTGACACATTATGAATAATTTTGACACATTATTACACACATTTTGCTTGGATAAAGAATCTGGTTTCGGTGCCACATGTACCTTCAGCACATACAATTCAGAACTGCAGTTAGGTCTAACATCCTTAGTGATTACGGTTCCTCTTTGTGCTGCAAATCTACCCCGGTGGATGCTTTCCAGGGTAGAGAAAGTGTTGTGGTGCTATAGGACATAAGGACACATGCATTTCTGTTCCTCTGGAAGACCTCTTTAATCTGAGCATGTTGTTGTGCTAGCAACACTGTGGGTGGTTGCAGCTACACGCAGGGACAGTGGGGGGTAAACCCTATTAAACTCACTATACTCGTGTTTCTATCTGATATACATATAAAGACGCTGGATACACTCACAGGAGAAGATAACATTTATTCTGCAGAGGACACACTGTCATCCTTTCAACATGGAGCACATCTAAAGGCCTCATTGAGATCAGCTGAAGTCAACATGAAACAGTGTTCCTCCTTGATTTTCATTCATTGTTTTGCAAGTGTAATTTCATAATTTCTGCAAACATTTAATACTTTATAAATTAACAAAGCATGTTCTTGAGTCAGAGCAATAAGCAGGAGTCAAACTGAATATACTCATTTATGATCATTTGGAATTTTGTTCAAATAGCCTGAGGCTTTGAGAAATGTTTAATTAAATTATGAACTTCTAATGTAATATTTACAAATTAACTTTTAAAACATGGTAATTATTTATCAAGTACAATTACTTTCCACCCTGAACTGCAAGGTCTTTCTAGAAGCAAGAAAAAAACTCTAAAATACTTAAATGTTATCATTATGCACACGGCAGATGTAATATATATGCAGTCTGAAAGAAACTCCCAGAAATATGTTCTCCTCTTATTCCCCAATGCAACTGGAGTGCACATTTTATATAATGAAGGAAGTAGAAACCAGGACACACAAAAAGCAAAACAAGACAGCCATTGTTTTTTTTTAAACTCATCCTCTTAATCATTTTGACAAATGCTAATTGCGGACGTCAGAGTTAGAGGTTATCAAACTGATTAATGCTGGAATTCAATTCTTAAATATCAGTGTGGTAATGGCCCGGCCTGACAGTCAGTCACAGGGGGAAATGTTTAGTGTGGCTTTGTGGAAGACAAACAATACACTCCCACAGCATCTTGGCAAAAGTTTATTTTGCTTTCTTTTACCCAATTTGACAACTTCAGCTGTCAAGTGGAACAACTCCATCCCTGAAAATCACCAATTTACAGGAAGTTGTGAAAGACAGGAAGGTGTGATTGGTTGTCGTCCATCCCAAAAGAGACGCATCTCTGCTGGGCCATGGCAAACATGTATGACTCAACGATCGCTCAATCTGACACAATAAAATATTTAAAAGGCAAAAATATCATGCAGTCCGTAAAAAACGATTCGTCTTACGATGGCAATCTCAGCCTTCAGTCAAACCCACGGTAGTATGTGTAGTATAGTGAAAAAGTATCAGAAAGCTGGACTCAGTCCGTCACACGATGTATCATCGAGCCTTTGACGCTGTGTGTTCGTTAGAGGGCTGCGAGTTTAGTCATCTATTCTAAAGGACGAGTGATGATAGCTTTGTTGAAACTCAAAGCATCACAGAGGGAGTGTGTAGCATGCAGAGTGTGTTTCATGGTGTGGATTAGGGATGGTAGGATATAGGATTTTTTTTAAATAACTATAAAACATAACGAATTTCACACTGAATTTACGCAGATATCCTCACACAAGTGATATGCGACACCACTAAGCTGGTTTTCTATCTCTTCACTCTCTCTCAATCCTAGTTCCCACCAAGTCTAACTTCATTGTAAAACAGTTGGAAGTAAACTCTCCCATTGTTGGTGAAAAATAACAAATAAAAAAACATCAATTTATGTGAGTGTGTCTGCAAGTCTGTCTGCTTTGTTTCCCTCCTAACAATATTTTTTAGTGTGTGTTCAAGGTCCTTCAACAAGATCAGCATTGTTATGTTCATTGTAGACTGATGAAAGCAATACATACCAGATCTTTCAAAGACAACGTGCACTTCCGAGTTTATTGTTACTTAATAACAAGACATCGTTTAGATAAAATACAGGAGTTTTCAGGTTCTGAAAGCTAATATCTATTTTAGATAAATCCCTTTTCCATTGAGACTTTTTCTAACCACAAGACAAGCTCGCTGGGCGCTCTGAAAAAGCAGAAATCTTTATGTAAGAAAAGATTCCCCCAATGTTGTTTTTGTTAATGTCATTTTCCTTTGCATGGGCCCAAATATAAGATTTGTGATTACCTTTTTTATGATAGTTTGATTGTTTGTTTTTTACCATAAAGGACGTTTACAGAAAAATATATCGTCTATTTCTCTGGTACATTATCTGAATAGAATCTTGAGCCGTAGTTATTTTTGTCAGGACAATTTTGACTTGAAAGTTTTCTAAAACGTATTACGGTGTACGTTTGATCTATTCTTCTCATCTCTGTTACTCACTCTCTCTTTATGCAGCATTACTCTGGGTACATACACCACATGTATTCATCAGCTTGAAGTTCCATCAGTAAATAGGAATCAGACAAAGTGTGCTTGTGTCAGGTTCGAGCATAATTCAAGGTTTTCTTCACTTCGCGTATCTCTCCGGTCTTATATCAAAGATTTGAGCGTATCGGAGGTAATGCGGTGCACTCGTCCTCCATCTCTGTCCCTGAGGTTGTGCTAGCTCACTCTTTTCCTTTCTATACTGCATTACATGATGTGTCCCTGTCTCTCTTTCCTTGAAGTTACACTACAGTATCTCACACTTTCACCCCTTCTGGCTCATACTCTTATACTCATTCTCTGTTTCTCTTCAACTTGTATGTAGAATATCCTCCCTCTCTCCCAATACAAGGCTACCAGATATTAGAAGTATTTTTGTCCACCTTTTTCCAAACAATATATTACTCTTATAGTAAAAAAAAAAAGATTAGAATGAACATTAAACTCTTTGCTGCGGTCATTTAAGTTCAAAAGAAAATGGCAATTGTTGTTAGTTGTTATGGTGACGACACACAATGGTGCAATAAACTGGGTCATTCTCATTTAAGAACTTCTTTATGGCCTACCCTTCAAATTAAGCGTTGTCTTTTGCTCTGTCTCTTGTTGATGCTCATCCTGTGGCTCGGGCCTATAGTAAGTCAATTGAATGCATTTATAAAGAGTTTCTCAAGTCCTTGTCACCTCAAAAACCATTCATACAGCGGCAAAGGCCACATTCACACACTGAGACACTTATGGGCATTGGGAGCAATTGTAGGTTTAGTATCATGCCCATTGGCACTTCGACATGTTGAATGCAGACCCTTTGATTGGTGTAATAAGTCGAGTTAAGGGAAGTTGGTCTGCAATGGGCTTTACCATCGTAACAGTACACGTGCACATGGCCACAGTTCTGTGCTTCCGGATGTGTTGATTTCCTTGTCCGTCTTTATGCCACTCTATTTCTATGGCTTCCATTTGCAGCCGGCTTAATGTTAAATACAGTCTCTCATGTTGCCTTGAATCTACCAATTAGAGAAGCAACACCTCTCTCAGCTTTCTGTTGGAACGGTATGTTCAGAATAGCATGTTCTCAGGATTATTATGAAGAAGGAAGAGGAAAGAGTGTTGGTTTTTAATCTGCTCAGAATGATCAGAGACTGTGATGTGGAGACGAGACGGCTTTAGTGGTTTTCCAAATGGCATCTTTTTTCTCACCTGGAGGACATGTTTGAAGTTACGCAAAACAGCATAGCATCAAAAAACGTCTAAAGGCACCGAATCTTTCCATATTTTGTTTGTAAAGTAGTTCCTATCAAACCAGAGACTCCTTGATAAATATGACAGACTACAAGTAGCTGCTTTACAGTAAAAGCCTAAAATGTGAAGCTCTTCTGAATAAACCAGGCTACTCAGAGAAACCCCACTATGAAGCTTATCTAAGAATGCATGTAATGTACGTGCTCTATATAAAACTACTAACTTTAATTTGAGTACAAATGCAGCAGGTAGTTAATCAGATTTCTACTCTATCCCTACCTTTTTTAGAAGCATAGTTTTGTCATGTTAGTGACAGAAATCACTGTCGTAAAGAGCTGATAGGAAACCCAGTAATGCGTATATCTGGTGTATTCCTCAACCAAATTGTGTTGGGGTCATTCTCTAATCCCATTCCCCTGTCATGAAAAACTGTTTCCAATTTTAAGAAATCTGGAGAGGCCTTGAATAACCCGGTTACTTACTGTCCATGTACAGTAAGTAGATTTAAGGCTGATATCTAGTTTGAAGCGGAATAGAAGTCCAAACGCTTATGTCACATAAACTACTGGCTGCAAAAAAATCCAGAAAATATTGGCCGCATCACCATTTAGCCGAAACAGTGAGGCGCAGCAACACGGCTCAGGGGAAGATGGAGGCTATCATGGCAGGAGGAGACTCTCTACATGACCCCCTGCTGTGATCAAACCTCAGCTATATGGATCCTCCGGAGAAGGGACTTTTATAACTAATAGAAAATAAAAAAAAGCCAGACACTGGGAAACAGTACCCTCTAAAATATCATTTTCTTTCTCTCTGTTTGTAGAGATTTTCATTTCTGTTGACCTATAACTTTTTCTCTCTCCTGCCCTTTCTGTCACTGACCGCTCTCTCCATTTTTATTCCTCCCATCTCTCTCTTCTTTTTTCCAACCCGTCTCTCCATCTGTCCCTCCACAACTAGGATATTATTTACAGTTTGAGTCCATGTCTTTGACCCTCCTACCAGTGATAAGGTTATGGACTTTACGTGCAGCTGGTGGCCGCTTGCCCACCCTCTTAACACCACACACACACACACACACACACACACACACACACACACACACACACACACACACACACACACACACACACACACACACACACACACACACACACACACACACACACACACACACACACACACACACACACACACACACACACACACACACACACACACACGATTGGCTGTGAATCATGATCTGACCTGGCTAACAGGGGACTGACCTGTAATTAAGCCTTGGCACTATCATTCCTTCTCTCACCTTTAGTCTCCTCCACTTTAAACTTTATTCCCACTTTTTCACTTTCTCACTCTCAATGATCTTTCTTTTCGCAACCGCCCTCATTTATTTTCCGATAATTTTCTCTCCTCTCCTTAGTTTCTTCTTAATCCTCTCCTAGATTGGTATATGAGATTTTTGGATTGTATTGGGCTTGTAACATTGCATTATGTAATAACTGGATTAAATGTGTTACAATAATGTTCATTAGTTTAAAAAAAGACTACCTCCTATACCTTGTTGTTTTAATCAGACACAAATATGAGAACCAATCATTAAAAGGAGTGTGATGGTATATGATAATGTACAGCGAGCTTGTCATTATTGCAAAATGAACCCAGACTGGTGAAGCAGGACTTGAGTCCCCCAGAATACTATCCCATTCATTACACAGATACTTCATATTTAAAACTATAATTTGACACAACCTATTGATTTTAAACATATTGTTTTCTTGAAATTGTACTGCTTCAAAA